>NC_057813.1:368543600-368656983 GCF_018294505.1 Triticum aestivum
CGGAGGAGTAGGAGGAGCCGCCACAAGCTCTTTAGCTTTGGCAATCATAGCCTGTGCCACCTCATTGGCCCGAATTAAAGGAAGAAGGGACGAAGGAGATCCAACATTGTCATCAAGCGAAATACCCACATCCGAAAGAACTTTAGTCAAGTGATCATCCGAATACGAAGGCAGAACAAGCCTAACAGGGGAGGAAAGAGGATAAGAAGGGACCGGCGAAGGGTGGGCTGGAAGAGTACCTGAAGCCATAAGATCACGAGTCACCACACGACGGGCGGCCTTGTCAGCCACCCGCATCCCAGAGTCGCGAAGCTGACCACTCTTGCACGCTGTAGAGGAAGGAGAGTGAATCGGAGTAGAGCGTGCTGCCACCGGGGAAGCCTGGCCCGCCACATCACCCAAATCATCATCAAGACGACGATAAAGCCCAACCGCTGAAAGCTTGGTGCCCGAGGAGGCCCGACTACGAGCTGAGAACTTCCAGACAGATGAATTGCGCTTGGGGATGGTGCCAGCCGAGGCACGCGGAGGGGAGGCGGGGAAATCTTCGATGCCCGACAGAGAAGGAGTGCCCTGACGAACCGGCAGGTTGGAGCAGACCCCAGAGACAGGGGTACCAGCAGGGGGAACAGTCGGAGTAACTGGATCAGAAGCTTTATCCATGGTATCCTTTCCATCTTCCTTGCCCTGCGGCGCACTGTCCATGAAGAGATCCTTGGATTCCGATCCCATGACATCCCATTCCGAAGAGGTAAAGCGAGGACGGGAGTCCCCGCTCCGGTTGGCAGCATCATCGCCGCCCCCACCATAGTTCTCCGTCGGTGGGGGTGGGGGAGGGGAAGGGATGTTGGGGTTGGCGCCACCCTCCATGCGGACAGCCGAAACCCGTCAGACGAGGGGAAAATATGAACTGAACCATGAATGCAAAGGGGATCCACCGCCCAGATCTTGAGACGGACAAGGCCAAGGATAGACAGAGACTCCATGTCCACCATGATGGGCTTGCCAATCTGAACCCCAAAGGCCATGACGAAATTAGCAGATCGTAGAGTGGGAGGGATGTCATCAATGAGGATCCAGGTTTCCGAGAGAGAGGGGATAGGTTTAGCACCATTGGAAGCTGCCTTCACAGACACCACGAGTTGGTTGAGAGGTAAGGTAAAGCTGGAGCAAGAGGAGATCATCTTGAGGCTGCTCTTGGAGGGGAAGACCACAACAAAGTCGAAGTCAGAGAGCTGCCGAATCTGCCAGTCCCAGCCTCCGTCATCCCAAAGTTTGAGTTCATCCAGGAGGGTCCGGGAGGATATTTTGTGGTCTTTGATGGAAATGATGGCAGCATTAGAGAGCGCAGGGGCCACCGCCACCTGAGGGTCTCACCATCGAGCGCATAAAAAAACATCTAGGGAGACCTTGAGCGAAAAGCATGAAGGAAGCAGGCTTGTGGCGGTTCTGACAATCAACCATGAGATGGCCATCTTCTCTCCAGATCATACAGAAGGGTGGGTTGAGGCAGCGAGACTAAAAGTGGCCGGGCTGATGGCACGCGAAGCACGTGAGGTTAGGGTTTGGTGGTTGGGAAAGTGAAGGGGGCGGACGAGCCAACGAAGGAGGGGGAGGGGGCAGGATCCCATCTCCCAAGGCAGCAGAGGAGGAGCCAGGACCGAAAACTGGAGAACGATGACCGAAAGAGCCAGATCCAGCGCCCCCGCGACTCTTCTAGCGGCCGCCGGTACCCGACGAGGCGCCAGCAGCTCGGCCGCCCCCGCGAGCCAGAGAAAGAGGGCCGCGCGAAGGAGGCGGCGGAGGAGGATGAGCAGCAGGACCGGCGCCGCCAGCAGCCGCCACGACCTCCTAGGGGTCGGCCCCCGATCCGCCTGATCCGGGGGCCTTCAACCCAGAAGCCACCGCCGCTGCCAACCGAGCGCGCTGGTACCTCTGAAGCCACTCGGGCCCCGCTGCCCAGGCCTCACGGTCGCGGGCCACTTGCGACCGAGCCGCCTACTCGGCCTCAAGGTTTGAGCGGAGGGACGCCCCGAGCTCCAGATCCACCTCCCCATCACCGATACCCGCCCGCCGCCACTTCTAGCCCGAAAAGGCCTTGCTCGAGGACCCACGGGAACGATCCACAACGACCATGGCCGCGAAGGAGAGGGTGAGAGGAGGAGGGGGCACTACTAGAGAAAAGGATAGCAGCAGCGCAGGTTTTAGGTGTATCAGTAGTGCGGGGGGAGGCGCTACAGCTAACACATAGCAGTAGCGCGTGCTCACGGGAGCTACTGCTACACAAGTGTAGCAGCAACGCGGTTAGTGGAAGCTCGCTACTGCTAGTAGCTCTAGCGCGCTTTGCCTGGACGCGCTACTGCTATCGTAGCGCTGCTGCTAACTTTTATACACTCGCTACTGCTAATTTAAGTAGTTTTTTGTTTTTTTTGTTCGACATATTTGTTTTGTATTTGAACAGGCTTATAGAAGAATCTTTAGCACATAAAAATGTCATCATGATACACATACAAATGCCTGCTAGACCACAAATGTAATAATAGCATATACATACAAATAGTCTCATCATAATCATCATCCAACACAAAGTGGTATCTTGTCATCATCTCGAAAATAGCGATACATGCAAGTCTCGAATACTTGCAACTACAACAACGTCATCCATCTAAACAAAGGTATACGCAAGAAGAGCTATCACTTTGAGTGAGAGCGGAACTATGCAGTACATGAGGTGGCGGTTACGAGTCCTCTCTCATGCTAGCGTGAACCTCAAGTAACTAGCTTCTCCTTCTTGTCTGCTTTTGAAGCCTTTATGGCTGGCGCCCATGAACCCATTCACTTGCGCCGGACACTCATGCCACTCGTTGTACACCCCCGCAACCTTCCCTTTGTACACGACATAGCAATTCCATCTCGCCATCAAGAAACTAGGTACCTGTTAGAGATGCATGTTCATGAAGAGGATGTACAATCATATATATGCAACAAAATATACTAGAGCAACACCGAAAAAGAAAGGGTTAGCAACTAGATGCAACATACAGTATGCAAATTAATTAACTAGAGGTACGTAGGTCATCGTACGCAAACTAATAAAGTAGCGTTACGCAAGTTCGGTAGGGACCGTGGACATCACAAAGTTTCATCGCTACAAAAAGTATACAAGTTCAACCGACACATATCATCATCATCGGCATCATAAATCACTAGAAGTTCCATCCTTCCATATCATCAAGGATGAACCCTAGCTTCTTGAACGGCGTGAGGTCTAGACATTGCATGCCTATGCGAGTTCGGACGTCAGCTCGCGATATAGGGCCGTGGTGGAACATCCCCTTCTCATCGACGACTTCTTTCATGATGATCGTCGCAATGTCGCTTTGGATGCGAAAGAAGTCATCTCTAAGTTTATAATCCGCTTCTCCATGAGATTCTAGCCACTTGTGGATATGATCATCATTTCTGCTTCTCATGCGAAGCTTTTGGTGATCCGTGTTGAACTGAATCATGAGATGGACGATGTAGAATCCATCCTTCTTGCTTGGTTTTGGGACATGGATGCAGGAGAAGTTAGTTTTATCCGCGAAACCCATCTTCTTGTTCCTTTGTTTCCTGATCTACACATGGCCACCTCTAAAGCTGAAGCCTTAGAGAGCATCATCTAGAATATTCATTATGTGGGTGTAGTCTTTTTTCTCGTAGTCTCTGGAAGGGTCAAAATACACGGCATGGGAGACTTGCGGGTAAAGAATGATAAGGATGGCACGCCCGTTCCTGCGGGGGAAAGACACCTCAAATTATTCCCCATATGAGAGAGAAGGAATGATTGAAATGTACGAAAGGGTTGTCCGGAACTAACTTACTTTGGATGATAAGGCACGAGGACAATTTCCCGGTCCTTATTCTGTACCATGAAGTTTTGGAGGTACTCCCTAGCAGTTTCACGCTCAAAGTCGCCGAGACTCAAGAAAGAATCGTGCATGTAGTACGGATCCGCCACACAGATTTGCGAGACTTCTTCACTCTTCATGACGGAGCTCATATGTAGCGCAAAAAGGCAGACGATTGTAAAATCGAGCCGCCTTGTTAGAAACATCTCAAAGATATGGTCAAACCGCAGGAAGAACACCTCCGCGGGCCGTGTCTCGACGTAGCACTTCCCCTCAGGCACACGAGCCGCGTATGTCGGATATTCTGGATCCTTTGAGGCTAGTAGGCTTTTCTCAGTCAACATCACATGGTCGTGCAGTCTCCTGAGATCCCCTGATAGTGCCTCCAGCGGTTTGGCCGGTAGCATCGGCTCGCCCGTGAGATGGAACATGACCGCACCTTTCACGGGTACACGCTCTTCAGAATGCATCGTCTGGCTGCTATAAGCTCTGGCTTGTTTGGAGGCAGTTATCTTCCCCGATCTCTTCCTCTCCTTTTTCTTGGGCACACCTTCTAGACCCTTCCTTAACCCCTGCCCCAGTGTTCCCGGGCTAAGTACTGTACGACCCTCACGCCCGGCTAGTTGAGCCTGTGTTGAGGCGGCATCTTCAGGCGTGTCCTGTGAGGATTTCATGAAGAGAGACTTTTTGCAATCCGTGCTATGACCTTGCCCGGGCATATCATCCATATCCTCATTAGCAAGCTTATAGCCTGATTCGTCATATGGTTGACTCATCATATCTATGTCACAGTCATACGCGTTTGTATTGAGGAAATCCATAGGGTCGACCTCCGTCTCATCATCCATTCTCTGTTCTACAGGAGAAATTACATCAGCCAGTACTATTGCACCCCCTTCATCATGTCGTCCGCCGCTCTCACCCGGCACTACAGGAGCTGGTAATTGCATAGGCGTGGCGGTGGTCTCCGCACATGCTTGTTGATGTGTGGTTATTGGTGTGCTCTCGGCCGGCTCCAGACGAATAAGATTCTTCGGCCATAGAAGCACCCAACCCTTGCAGCTTCCAATCCGCGGCAGGGTCTCGTCGTCCGCTCCCACATGCTGTACTGGAGGAGGCAAATCCTCGTGCCCCGATTCCCACTGAACAAGCTAACCCTGAAGTGCCCAGCGGGATCGGCTGGTTGTGGAACGTGGGTTGCGAGGGGTCCATTATCATCCCCTTTCCCACATCCACCTTCTGTCCTTTGATCAAGTAGAGTATGGTGCACGGGGTTTCTTTCGCCTGCAAACACATATGTCTGTGGTGTAAAACAACCGAAAGGCAACAAAAGTGGAATATTATATATATATATATATATATATATATATATATATATATATGTTGGTGCGACATGTAATTACTGTGACGGCGTCGAGCTCAGCCAAAGATGAAGGCCCACCTAGCGCGCCTGAGACTGAGGACGGGCTGCTATGAGCGGGAGTGGCTGCGAGAGGAGGCCCGGTTGCGTGAGCAAGTGATGGTGCGATGGTGTTGTTGTTCATGGAGTTGCTCCCGACGAAACTGGGCTTCAGGAAATCATGTACCGTCTTGTCTGGATTTTCCTTCGTCCGGTTGATGATAGCTGGAACCAAGTTAGTAGCAAAATCATTTCTGCAGGCAGTTACAGCTGCATTGACTGCCTGCTGTAGCAACTCATTTTTCTCCTCGGCTGTTTTTTCTGCGTCCTCAGCTGCTTTTTCTCGACCGCAAGATTCACCTTCGCGTCGATGTCCGCCTGACTAAACTTCTTTTTCTGCTTCTTGGCCTCCGGGCCCTCTTTGTAAAACACCTTCCATGTGGCGCCGTCTCCAGCACCGTGCACACGACCATATTGCGGCCGCTGGCCCAAAGGGAGTCCCTTAAGTTCGTTCAAGGCCCAGTTGAGAGGGGTGTCCCACTTGGGCCTCATCAGAGAAGTAGGGCTTTCGGCTGCAAGCTGGTGTTGCTTCTCCAGTAGTCTAATAAATTTCCTCGTGATCTTGTCCGTGTAAAAAACCTTTTTCTCCTTGTCCCACTTGTAGCGGGCCCTGATGAAGTCATGCTCCAAGGGGTTGGTGAACTTCACGAAGGGGTTTGGGAGACCCACAGCTTCACGTTCCGTGTCCTCCTTATCCCATATGGGCCTTTTACCGAGGTAGCCACGGCTTCCGAGGCGATGCTTCCCCGTGTTCCTTTTCTAAAGGCTCTTGAATTTCGCAGCCTTAGCCTTGGCTGCCTCGGTAGCGCAAGTGTCCTTGAACTTTTCGAACTGCTCTTCCGTAAGTGTCTGATTTTCCTCCAGAATCTTGGATAGGGGTTCATCAGCCTCAATAGCTCGTTTCACCCTCCCTTTCCAGGAGGCCAAATCATTGCTGAACATGCCCATGGCGTGATTGTTAATCTTTTTCATCTTCGGATCATCCCACAGTTGTTCTATGTTATCATCTCGGTCGGGGAACTTGAATCTCTTGTGTAACTTCGTTAGGAGCAACTGCGTTAAATGTTCTTTAGTCCTTAAGTCATCACCGTTGTTGCTCGCGCATTCCCGTAGGATGCATCCTACTTGGTTCCCATAGCACTTGCGAGGTTCTTTCGGCTCTAACAACTCAAACTTGCCAGGTGCCATCTTTGTGATCACAAGTCATCCAATCCCTAGTTTGTTAGGTTTTCATATCCTCTGCTTCTTATGCTTCCTCTTTTCGGTAGCGGCATCGGGGCCGGTACCTTCCCCGCCGGTATCTTCCTCGCCGGTACCTTCCCCACCATTCTCGGCGCCGCCATCGGTGCTGGCGCCGTTAGTGTCGATGTTGGCGTCAGTACCATCATCGAGGCCGACCTGCAAACCTTGCTTAGCAGTCAAATAGTCGAGGTACTCTTGTTCACCCTCATAATCCATCTCGTCTGCATCTTGGTCAGAAGGCCCAATTTCTTCGTTGTTCGACATGTTTCCTATGATTAAGTGTCCTCATTTATTTATAAAAGTATGAATAAATGAGAAATGACATAAAAAGAAATCTATGTGCCAGCACTCGATATGCCAACTATGCAGCACAAATCATGCCTTTATTCACGGGAAATTTCGGCATGACCTTTGCTAAAAAATGGACATATTGAGCGCCTGAAATTCACCAGAACGGAAATGAATCAACATTCCGGTGTAACATAGGCCACTCGGATCATTTTCCAAACATGACATGTCCAAAACATGACATATCCACATATCACATGTCCAGTTCAAGTTTGCATATAAATTCAGCTAATTTTGAAACCTAGTGTCAGGACCCCGACTCAATGCCACATCGATCTAGCATGTAACACCTCATATCACTTTGCGGCCTCACGCACGGTATCCCCACGGGTGTCGCCTTACCTTTGCCCGGGACCGTTTGCGCCTTTTGGCACACGTATATGATAGTGTCGCTAGCATCCATATGATAAGGAGCCCGGGCTGACATGGCTAGTCGTAAACCCAAAGTGGCACAAACTTACAGGGACAGGCATCCATGACCCAGCATCGAACGTGTCGGTCGTCAGCGAGTGAATCCAGGCTGTAGCACTGGGCTAACAGGACTCCGGTGAACCGGGCTGTAGCAGGCTAACAGGACTCCGGTAGACACCGCGTGACATTTCCCCGAAGGGACAGACACAGGAACAAAGAAGGACACATGCCGGCCAGCCTAAGTGTTCCGGAGCAGTAGCACGCTACCATGGCTCAGTGGAAGCACTAGGATACATTTCCTGGTAAGAGAGGCTACTAAGGATAAACAACTAGATAGTCAGATCCCACACATAGCAATACACATTACACGTACACATAACATGCAAGTATGTGCTGTACAACATGGCATCACAGCATAACTCAACAACTCATATAGATAAGGCTCAAAGGGCCATCATAGCATTTATTGCAAACAGGGGTCACAAGACCCATCATACAGAGCATACAAGCAACAAGCGGAAGCATTATGTCTGGGTACAGACATCTACAAATGAAAAAGGCTGAAGAGCCTGACTATCTACAATATCCGATCAAGATCGTAGCTGAGGTACAAGCTACTCGTCGAAGTCCACGAGAACACTAGTAAGACCGAAGTCTCCGGTGCAAAAACATAAATAAAGAAACGCAAGTACGAAGGTACTCAGCAAGACTTACATCAGATCCTATCATATATGCATTTGTATCAAGAGGGTAATGTGGGGTTTAGTTACAACAAGCCAGCTCTCACTCAGTGGCTATCCTGTTCTACGACTACGAGAACTTCTTTGAGTTGAGATGGCGCACACGAGTCCACTAATCACCACACAATACACTACTATGGATTCATCCCCGTCTCCCTACGAGAAGGCCATCCATAGCACTCACACTTTGTCTTGAGCATTTTAGAGTATCCACTTCAAATTGTCTATGTACCATGTAAGCATCCAAGAAGTCCATAACCGCGGACCCGGCTATTCGAATAGATCATGTTAACCCTGCAGGGGTGTACTTCTTCACACACGCTCTCGCCACTTACCGCCATGTACACGTCATGTATCTCGGCAACCTTCAAGCGGAAGCCTGGCGAGGGTGTCGGCCACAACCTTACTAACCACACAAGACTCTAATCCAGGTTTATCGCCTATTCGAGTTCCATCCGCAAGGAGATCCGGCCAGGGTGTCGCTCACGGCCCCAAACGATGTGGGCAGGGTTCCCGAGCCCATCATCCGGGTGCTACTCGGTACACCAGGCCACGTGTGCCTAGTATGTCCCAAGCCCACCCTGCCGGGTGCCACTTGGTAGAAAAATAGCACTACCTACAAACTCCAGAAACTAGTTGCAACTCCTGGACAGAGATCAAGTCGGTTAATAAGTCGAGAGGGGCACTTAAGCATTCCAATGTGTGGTAGTAGCTAGTCATTGGACAACATACACAGAACTCAGTGCTTAAGGACGGTTCCAGTGAGACAACCCACCATGTACTCCTACATGGCCTCTCACCGCTACCTTTACCAAATCGTGTTCACACACTTCACTCTCAGCATTAGAACATAGGACTGCACTCCAATTCATTCCCAATGAATCAGACCTGACACAACTCTAAGCAATAGCAGACATGGCATGGTAGGAACACAACATGTCTCAATCAACTCCTAAACATGCTAGTGGGTTTCAACTATTTACTGTGGCAATGACAGGTCATGCAGAGGAATGGGTTCAACTACCGCAGCACAAAGTAGCAATTGAATCGTTGTTGTCCTAATGCAATAACTGAGAGCAGGAGCGAGAGAGTAGGATTATATCGGAATGAACAAGGGGGTTTTCTTGCCTGATAGATCAACAGGGTGGCATTGCTCCTTGGACAGGTACTCTGGAACACTCTCCGGAGCAAGACCTATCGAGAAGGAACGGTGCCAACAATCAATACACAAGCATATGCAACAATATGATGCATGAACATGGCATGAAGATGTGATGCTGATTGTGCAATGCAGCTAGCATTATATTTGGATGAAGTCCATTTGAATCAAGGATTCAAATGCAATTCCAAGTAAGCTCTTTATAAATGCCCTTTTTAGTGTTTCACTTATACAGTAGGTATAAGTTGGTTTGTCATGCATGAAACTAGTACAGATGGATAGATTGAATTTTTCTGATAATTTTTCATATATAAATTATTTCAATCTGAGTTACGGTTGAATTTCTATGATTTAGTGAAGTTTTGCTAATTTTCTAGAATTTCCAGATTAAATTTAAATGCAGAGAATAAATAATTGCGTCAGCATGACGTCAGCACTGCATCAGCAGTCAACCTGGGTCAAACCTGACGTGTGGGGGCCACACCTCAGTGACATAGTGGTTAAGCCCGGGTCAAACCCGCACTGACCAGGGTTTGACTAGGCCCTGGGCCCATGGTCAGCGGCTGGTGGGGTGGTTTAGGCTGCAGGATTAGGCACTAATGACAGCCACATCGGCCTCGCCGGAGTTTGGCCGGCGACGACCTCAAACCGCGGCGGATGTTTGCCGGAGACGCTGTTCCGGCAGCGGTTCGACGCGCTGAGGGCACCAGTGGAGAGCTCACGCTCGCCCGCATCTAGGGGAGCAGGTGGGAGGCTGCGGGGGCGCCGGAGCTCGCCGGAGCAGAGCTCGCGGCGACGGCCGGAGCTCGGGCTCGAGCGGCAGAGGGCCTGGAGGGCACGGGGAGGCCACCCGAGGGGCTCTGTGGCACCCTCGTGGCACCAGGAGCATGATGACACGCTCGGTTGCGGGCTGCGGTGGCTAGGGCAATGGCGGCGACATGAACGGCGGCGAGGAGCTACGGCCATGGCGGGGAAAGGGGGCTAAGGCGCGAGAACAGAGGAGTAGGGAGAGGGGAACGGAGCAGAAGCTCACAGCGGACTCGACGGGCTTGTCGGCGAGCTCGGGGACGCGCTGAAGACGGCGGGGCGGCGAAGACGATCTCCGGCGACCGGAGGCGAAGATGGCCACGGCGACGGCTCCACGGGGCGCTCCGGCTTGCGTGGCTCGGCGGAGAGCTTCAGGACGAGGAGGCGGAGCTGCTGCGCGTATCAGAGAGGCGAGGGGGAGGCGGTGGCTACGGTGACGACGAGCAGCGGCGATGGTGGCGTTCGGCCGTGCGCGTGGGAGAGAGACCAGGGGAGGGTTAGGAACGAGAGAGAGGGAGAGAGGTGCGGGGCGTCGCGTGGCATCGTCCGGGTCATCCAGAGCGACGAGAAGGAAGCAGGAGGTGGCCGGGCACGTGGCTGCGGCCGGCTGTGGCGCGACACGCAGCTGCTTGGGCGAGGGGGAGGAAGACGACAGAGGAGGAGGCGGGCTGGGCTGCTGCTGGGCTGCACAGTAACGGGGTGCACAGGGAGGTAAGCGCTAGGTAGGTTCCCTTTTCCTATTTTATTTTCTATTTTCTAACATTTGTTTTGATTTAATAAAAATACTAAATCATTTTATTTACTTATGCCAATTTTTGTAGGAACTAGTGGTATTATTCCAGAGGTCCTCAACAAATGGCATAATTTTTGGACATATATTATATATATAACAAATATATATCCAATGCAAATATTTATGCATTAATTCCAAATGCCCAAAATAAATACTTATGGGCTCTTAAAATATTGGTTTGATTTTTATCTCTGTCCAATATTTTCGGAGAGCAACATGAGCATTTTCTTGGACCTTTTTGGAGCAATTTTTATTTGGGTCATTTCCAAAAAATGATTCTGAGGGTTTCACAAATCCTCATTTCAAATTTAAATGGAATTTAAACATGATGCACAAATGACTAGCTAGTCTAGGTCATACCAGAACTAGGGATGTGACAACTCGCCCCCACTTGAAAGAATCTCGTCCCGAGATTCAGGGGTCGACATAAAGAAAGTGGGGTACTCCAGTCGAAGACGATCTTCTCGCTCCCAAGTAGCTTCTCTCTCGGAATGATGAGACCACTGAACCTTGAGAAACTTGATGTTCTGACGTCGGGTAACACGCTTTGCTTGATCAAGAATGCGAACCGGGTACTCTCGGTATGTGAGGTTATCTTGGAGATCAAGCATTTCGTGGTCCACTCCGCGGATGGGATCCGAGAAGCAACGCCTGAGTTGAGAGACGTGGAAGACATCATGAACTCGAGAAAAATGTGGGGGTAGTTCCAACTAGTAGGCAACCTCTCCTTGTTTAGCGAGAATGCGAAAAGGACCAATGTAACGAGGAGCCAACTTGCCCTTGATACCGAAACGATGGGTGCCCTTCAAAGGAGTGACCTGAAGGTAAGCTTGGTCGCCAATTTCATAAGTCATATCCTTATGATGGCGGTCATACTGACTCTTCTGACGAGACTGGGCTGTTTTCAAATTCTCATGAATGATGCGAACTTGCTCTTCTGCCTCCTGGATCATGTCCGGTCCAAAGAATTGTCTTTTACCGGTTTTTGACCAGTTCAAAGGTGTTCGACATCTTCGTCCATAGAGAACCTCAAAAGGAGCTTTCTTGAGACTGGATTGATAGCTATTGTTATAAGCAAACTCGGCAAAAGGAAGACATTTCTCCCAATCCATACCGAATGAGATAACCCAAGCTCTAAGCATGTCTTCGAGAATTTGGTTGACCCTTTCCACCTGACCACTCGACTGAGGGTGGAAAGCGGTACTGAAGGAAAGATGGGTTCCCATGGCAGTTTGGAAACTCTCCTAGAAATGAGAAGTGAAAAGACTACCACGGTCTGAATTGATCTCTAGTGGAACACCATGAAGTGATACTATTCGAGAAATATATAAGTCAGCGAGCTGACTAGCGGTGATGCTCTCTCGAACAGGAAGGAAGTGAGCCACTTTGGAAAGACGATCAATGACTACGAAGATAGCATTATTCCCTTTCTTGGTCCTGGGAAAGCCGGTGATGAAGTCCATACCAACTTTATCCCATTTCCATTCAGGAATGGCTAAAGGCTGAAGGGTGCCAGCAGGTCTTTGATGCTCTGCCTTAACGCGATGACAAACATCATAGTTAGCAATAAACTGAGCGATTTCTCTCTTCATCCTAGTCCACCAGAACCTCTGGCCTAGGTCCTGATACATCTTAGTACTACCGGGATGAATCATGAGAGGAGATTCATGCGCCTCCTTAAGAATCAATTGTCGCAGATGTTGATTCTTGGGAACCACCAAACGATTCTCAAAGAAGACAACACCTCGCTCGTCCATAGAGAAACATCCACCAACTCCCTTCTTAATGTTTCTCTTGATGCGGATAACACCCCTATCAAACTTCTGGTCAATAATGATCTGATCCTCGAGGGTAGGTTTCGCCACCAAGGTAGAAAGGAATCCATGAGGAGCAATGTGAAGGTTAAGCTTACAGAATTCCTCATGGAGAAGTGGTTGGCCCTACTGCAACATGAGATTGTTGCAATAGGATTTACGACTTAGCGCATCAGCCATGACATTGGCTTTGCCTGGAGTGTAGGTAATCCCTAAATCATAATCTGAGATCACCTCCAACCAACGTCTTTGCCTAAGGTTCAAATCTGGTTGGGTGAAGATATACTTGAGACTCTGGTGATCGGTGTAGATCTCGCAACGTTTACCAAGGAGGTAATGTCGCCAGGTCTTGAGTGCGTAGACTACGGCTGCAAGCTCTAGATCATGTGTAGGATAATTCTCCTCATGTGGATGCAACTGTCGAGATGCATAGGCAATCACATGACGGTCCTGCATAAGAATGCAACCTAGTCCCTATCGTGAGGCATCGCAGTAGATAACAAAGTCTTTAGTGAAATCCGGTGGCACAAGTATGGGAGCAGAGGTCAGGCGTCTTTTCAGTTCCTGAAAACTGTGCTCACACTGTGGGGACCACTCAAACTTTTTATCTTTCTTGAGAAGTTCCGTGAGGGGTTTGGCTACTTTGGAGAAGTTTTCAACAAAGCGGCGACAATAGCTGGCTAGACCAAGGAAACTCCTAACTTGTTTAACGGTTTCAGGTGGAGTCCAATCAAGAACGGCCTTAACTCTCTCGGGATTGACAGCAATGCCCTTACCAGAGATTACGTGGCCTAGGTAGGTCACTTCTGGCAACCAAAATTTGCACTTGGAGAACTTGGCATAAAGGCGGTGCTCTCTGAGTTTTTCTAACACAAGTCTAAGATGTTCGACATGCTCTTCTTCGTTCTTCGAGTAAATAAGGATACCATCGAGGTAAACCACGACGAACTTATCTAAGTACTCCATGAAGATCGAGTTCATCAAGCGGGAGAAAGTAGCTGGAGCGTTGGTTAGACCAAAGGACATGACGGTGTACTCGTACTGACCATAATGAGTGACAAAAGCCGTCTTAGGAATGTCCCCATTTCTGATCTTGATTTGGTGGTAGCCTAACCTCAAATCCATCTTGGAGAAGACTGAGGATCCAGTGAGCTGATCATACAGGTCGTTGATCCTGGGAAGCGGATATTTGTTCTTTATTGTAACCAAATTAACGAGACGATAATCTACAACCATCCGGTCCGTACCATCCTTCTTCTTGACGAAGAGGACGGGGCAAGCCCAAGGAGAAGAACGAGGACGGATGAAACCCTTTTGCAAGGACTCATCAAGTTGTTTCTTAAGCTCGGCTAGCTCTAAGGGTGCCATCTTGTAAGGTCTCCTGGAGATTGGAGCAGTTCCTGGGATAAGATCTATGATGAACTCTACATCTCTGTCAGGTGGAACACCTGGCAGTTCCTCTGGAAAGACATTCGGAAAGTCACGGACTACCGGGATATCTTCCAGGTCTGGAAGAGGGCTGGCATTAAGAGAATAGAGTTGGCGCTTTGCAACTCTGGTGGAGACAGTGACTATCTTGCCAGATGTGTGTGTAAGCTGAACAGATCTTGTGTAACAATCAATCTTTGCATGATGAGCTGTCATCCAGTCCATACCCAAGATGATGTTAATATCTGTAGACTTGAGGGCTACAAGTGATGCAAGGAAAACAAGTCTATCAACAAGGATTTCATTACCATGGCTGATTCTGGTGGTCTGCCATCTAGACCCTGGGGTTTGGATTTCAAGCGGAGTTGGCATGTCACAAAATGACATGTCGTGCAAACGAGCATAGCCTTCAGAAATGAAGGAGTGAGATGCTCCAGTATCGAATAGAACCGATGCTGGGTGACAATTGACAAGGAGTGTACCAAGAACGACATCCGGATCATCATGAGCGTCTTTAGCTGAGACGTGATGCACACGTCCATGTTCAGTGGGGGCTGGCTTGACACTGATCATCTTGCATGGTGGCTTAACACAACCAACGGTCTTCTCGGGCTGGGGTGGAGCATAACTGGCCTGAGGGCAGTCACGTGCATAGTGTCCTGGCTTCCCGCATGTGAAGCAAGTCCCTGAAGTTGGACGTGGACCCGCACTGACAAGCGGTCTACCAGTAGGCCTGGGTGGAGCATACGACTGAGCCGGGGGAGGCACCACATGGGATGGCCTCGGTGCATATCCGGAAGGAAGAGCGGAGTTTGGAATCCAAATCGGTGCTTCTGAGGACCAGAACTGGAAGAAGATCCCAAATCACGGGTGTGCTTACGAGACTTCTCGTAAGTGAGCTGAGCTGTCTCTGCATTAATGGCCTTGTTCACAAGAGCTTGGAATGTATCACAATGATGCAGGTGGAGATCACGACGCAACCTGGGGTTGAGACCCTTCCGAAACCTAGCCTGCTTCTTGGCGTCCGTGGACACCTCTTCTGTGGCATAGCAGGCGAGGTTCTCAAACTCTCTACTGTAAGCATCAACAGCCATCTTACTCTAGGTGAAACTACAGAACTCTTCTCTCTTGCGATCAAGGAGGGCCTGGGGAATGTGATGCTCGCGAAAAGCCTCAATGAAATCCCTCCAAGTAGGAATCTGGCCAGCTGGAAGCATAGCCTCATAGTTCTGCCACCAAAGACTAGCAGGACCTTCCAGGTGGTATGTGGCATAGGTGACCTTGTCATCTTCGGCTACGTTCGCGGAACGCAACTTATGGGTGATGCTACGGAGCCAGTCATCTGCATCGAGTGGCTCGATGGAATGATGAAAGGTAGGTGGGTGCAAGCGAATGAAGTCATGAATGGTTACAGACCCTTTGAACTGATGTGCGGTGTTCTCCTCGATACGTGCCAACAAGCGGTTAGACTCACGCTTGTTCCTCTCCATTTCTAACATGAACTCTGTCAACGATGGCGGGTCGGGAGGATCCTCATCCCTACCATCTCCGTGGTTCTGGCTACGAGCAACAGAACTTCGCTTAGCTGATGACATCCTGAGAAACGAAACCAAGGACGGATCAGCATAAACTATAGACTGTAGAATGTAGGACAAGGAAATTAGTATCTCTCGAACTCCTAGGGAGATTCCAGCAGCATAACGGTAGTAAAATGTTCAGAATGAGACATCCTGCCAAAAAATGGGGTAACACAATAACTCAACATCACCACTCAAGGTTCTGAGATCATACTAAACAGGCTACACCGGAAGTACTCGAAACTGGGGTATGACTCTAATCAACCAATCCTATGGGACTACGGAGTAGTAACACGTGATCCTGATACACGGAAGAGAAAGCCTAGTTCCTTAACCCCGTAGGAAAGATAGGATGACTCAGATCAGAAGGCCATGAGGTAAAGGAGTAAAAGAGCCTTACGTTCCAACCCACAATCAATTCCCTTATATAACTAAAGAATTTCTAGACTCAACTTCAACCAGTTTGGCTTGGTAATCCAACAGGCAGTCAGGCTCTGATACCAAAGCTGTCAGGACCCCGACTCAATGCCACATCGATCTAGCATGTAACACCTCATATCACTTTGCGGCCTCATGCACGGTATCCCCATGGGTGTCGCCTTAACTTTGCCCGGGACCGTTTGCGCCTTTTGGCACATGTATATGATAGTGTTGCTAGGATCCATATGATAAGGAGCCCGAGCTGACATGGCTAGTCGTAAACCCAAAGTGGCACAAACTTACAGGGACAGGCATCCATGACCCAGCATCGAACGTGTCGGTCATCAGCGAGTGAATCCAGGCTGTAGCACTGGGCTAACAGGACTTCGGTGAACCAGGCTGTAGCAGGCTAAAGGACTCCGGTAGACACCGCGTGACATTTCCCCGAAGGGACAGACACAGGAACGAAGAAGGACACATGCCGGCCAGCCTAAGTGTTCCGGAGCAGTAGCACGCTACCATGGCTCAGTGGAAGCACTAGGATACATTTCCCGGTAAGAGAGGCTACTAAGGATAAACAACTAGATAGTCAGATCCCACACATAGCAATACACATTACACGTACGCATAACATGCAAGTATGTGCTGTACAACATGGCATCACAACATAACTCAACAACTCATATAGATAAGTCTCAAAGAGCCATCATAGCATTTATTGCAAACAGGGGTCACAAGACCCATCATACAGAGCATACAAGCAACAAGCGGAAGCATTATGTCTGGGTACAGACATCTACAAATGAAAAAGGCTGAAGAGCCTGACTATCTACAATATCCGATCAAGATCGTAGCTGAGGTACAAGCTACTCGTCGAAGTCCACGAGAACACTAGTAAGACCGAAGTCTCCGCTGCAAAAACATAAATAAAGCAACGTGAGTACAAAGGTACTCAGCAAGACTTACATCAGATCCTATCATACATGCATTTGTATCAAGAGGGTAATGTGGGGTTTAGTTGCAGCAAGCCAGCTCTGACTCAGTGGCTATCCTGTTCTACGACTACGAGAACTTCTTTGAGGTGAGATGGCGCACACGAGTCCACTAATCACCACACAATACACTACTATGGATTCATCCCCGTCTCCCTACAAGAAGGCCATCCATAGCACTCACACTTTGTCTTGAGCATTTTAGAGTATCCACTTCAAATTGTCTATGTACCATGTAAGCATCCAAGAAGTCCATAACCGCCGACCCGGCTATTCAAATAGATCATGTTAACCCTGCAGGGGTGTACTTCTCACACACGCTCTCGCCACTTACCGCCATGTACACGTCATGTATCTCGGCAACCTTCAAGCGGAAGCCTGGCGAGGGTGTCGGCCACGACCTGACTAACCACACAAGAATCTAATCCAGGTTTATCGCCTATTCGGGTTCCATCCGCAAGGAGATCCGGCTGGGGTGTCGCTCACGGACCCAAACGATGTGTGCAGGGTTCCCGAGCCCATCATCCAGGTGCCACTCGGTACACCAGGCCACGTGTGCCCAATCTGTCCCAAGCCCACCCTGCCGGGTGCCACTTGGTAGAAAAATAGCACTACCTACAAACACCAGAAACTAGTTGCGACTCCTGGACAGAGATCAAGTCGGTTAATAAGTCGAGAAGGGTACTTAAGCATTCCAATGTTTGGTAGTAGCTAGTCATTGGACAACATACACAGAACTCAGTGCTTAAGGACGGTTCCAGTGAGACAACCCACCATGTACTCCTACATGGCCTCTCACCGCTACCTTTACCAAATCGTGTTCACACACTTCACTCTCAGCATCAGAACATAGGACTGCACTCCAATTCATTCCCAATGAATCAGACCTGACACAACTCTAAGCAATAGCAGACATGGCATGGTAGGAACACAACATGGCTCAATCAACTCCTACACATGCTAGTGGGTTTCAACTATTTACTGTGACAATGACAGGTCATGCAGAGGAATGGGTTCAACTACCACAGCACAAAGTAGCAATTGAATCGTTGTTGTCCTAATGCAATAACTGAGAGCAGGAGCGAGAGAGTAGGATTATATCGGAATGAACAAGGGGGTTTGCTTGCCTGATAGATCAACAGGGTGGCACTGCTCCTTGGACAGGTACTCTGGAACACTCTCCGGAGCAGGACCTATCGAGAAGGAACAGTGCCAAAAATCAATACACAAGCATATGCAAAAATATGATGCATGAACATGGCATGAAGATGTGATGCTGATTGTGCAATGCAGCTAGCATTATATTTGGATGAAGTCCATTTGAGTCAAGGGTTCAAATGCAATTCCAAGTAAGCTCTTTATAAATGCCCTTTTTAGTGTTTCACTTATACAGTAGGTATAAGTTGGTTTGTCATGCATGAAACTAGTACAGATGGATATATTGAATTTTTCTGATAATTTTTCATGTATAAATTATTTCAATCTGAGTTACGGTTGAATTTCTATGATTTTTTGAAGTTTTGCTAATTTTCTGGAATTTCCTGATTAAATTTAAATCCAGAAAATAAATAATTGCGTCAGCATGACGTCAGCACTGCGTCAGCAGTCAACCTGGGTCAAACCTGACGTGTGGGGGCCACACGTCAGTGACACAGTGGTTAAGCCCGGGTCAAACCCGCACTGACCAGGGTTTGACTTGGCCCTGGGGCCCACGGTCAGCGGCTGGTGGGGTGGTTTAGGCTGCAGGATTAGGCGCTAATGGCAGCCACGTCGGCCTCGCTGGAGTTTGGCCGGCGACGACCTCAAACCGCGGCGGATGTTTGCCGGAGACGCTGTTCCGGCAGCGGTTCGACGCGCTGAGGGCACCAGTGGAGAGCTCACGCTCGCCCGCATCTAGGGGAGCAGGTGGAAGGCTGCGGGGGCGCCGGAGCTCGCCGGAGCAGAGCTCGCAGTGGCGGCCGGAGCTTGGGCTCGAGCGGCAGAGGGCCTGGAGGGCACGGGGAGGCCACTCGAGGGGCTCTGCGGCACCCTCGTGGCACCAGGAGCACGATGACATGCTCGGTTGCGGGCTGCGGTGGCCAGGGCGACGGCGGCGACATGAACGGCGGCGAGGATCTACAGCCATGGTGGGGAAAGGGGGCTACGACGCGAGAACGGAGGAGTGGGGAGAGGGGAACGGAGCAGAAGCTCACAGCGGACTCGACGGGCTTGTCTGCGAGCTCGGGGACGCGCTGAAGACGGCCGGGCGGCGAAGACGATCTCCGGCGACCGGAGGCGAAGATGGCGATGGCAACGGCTCCACGGGGCGGTCCGGCTTGCGTGGCTCGGCGGAGAGCTTCAGGGCGAGGAGGCGGAGCTGCTGCGCGTATCAGAGAGGCGAGGGGGAGGCGGTGTGTCACATCCCTAGCTGCTGGTAGTGCTCTAGGCTAGCTTCATGTGTGCATCATGTTTAAATTATTGAAACCTGAACTGAGGAATTTTGGAAGCCTCAAAAAACTTAAATAAAAGAGGGGCAAAAACCCTAGAAATCTCATTCATTGCTCCAAAATGCTCTTCTTAAATGTTTGATAATTTTTGGTAAGGGTTCTGGTCCCAACCAAAATATTGAACATTTTTAAGGATTTATTTTTGGGACTTTGGATTTAATTCATTAGCTATTTGAATTTGAATTATATTCATATAATTAGAATATAATTTCAAATACCCCTGAAATATTTTATAAGCTTTTGGAAAAGTCCATCTAGCAATATAAAATATTCAGAGGAGTTTTTGGCATTGTTTGAATTATTTTAAATTCAAAACAGTGGCAAAATAAATTAAATAAAACAAAACAGAAGAAAAAAATAAAACAGAGCAGAAAGCCACTGGGCCACTTACCTGGCGCCACTTACCTGGCCCAGCTCCATCTGGCCGGCCCAGCCCACCTCCTCCCCCTTGTCCTCTTCCTCCTCTGCCAGGAGGACGAATAGAGGCGAGGCGTGGCGCGCGCCCGAGAAGCCTCGGCCACCTCCTGCTTCCCGGCCACCTCCTGCTTCCCCCGGCCTCCCTAGCAACGCCACGACGAGGCCTCGTGTCCCCTCGCTCCTCTTCCTCCCCCGCTGCATCCCCTCTCTCCTCTGTTCCCTCTCTCTCGCCTGGACCGAACGGAGCCGCCGCCACCGACGAGCTCCCTCGCGGCCACCGCCACCCCCCCTCTCCTCCCCGACGCGCTCCTGAGCCCCGCAGTGCCTCCCTTGACCTCCCTATCGGCTCACGCGACCAGAGAAGCCCCGAAGCGCCGTCCCGACGTTTTCCCCCTCCTCGGCCACTGAGGACCGCCGCTGTCGATTCGCCGCCTCCGACGCCTCCCCGAGCTCCCCGAGGCCACCGTCGCAACCCCTGTGAGCTCCTCTATGTTTCCCCTCTGACCCCCTGGTCGTTCTCGTGACGTAGCTGCCGTCCCCGCAAGCACCGAGCTCCGGCCATCGCCATGGCCGGCGAACCTCGCGCCCCGGAGCTCTTCCGCTCGCTCCAGTAGCTCCCGCGTGCTCTCCAGGTTCCCAGGGTCCCGACGCGCTCCTCTGCTCTCTGGCTAACGCGCTGCAGCCACCGCGTCGTGCTGGCCCGAGCTCTGCCCGCCGCCTCGCTCACCGTAGTTGCTGCTACCGGCCACCCCAGCCGCGGCCACAGCCACCGCTGGATGCGCCGCGTCGCGGACGTTCCAATGAGCCAAACCGCGCGCCAAACCATCGCCCCTAGCTCGAATCCGAGATGCGCCGCCGTGCGGAATGGTCGCCGCCGGTGATACTCCGGCGACTGCCGACGTGGCACGCTTAATTAGCGCTAATGACGCCCTAATCAACCCCCTAGGCCACTGACTGTGGGCCCCACCCCTGGTCAAACCTCAGTTAGCGCTGGGTTTGACCGGGATTAGCTCCTGTGTCACTGACGTGTGGCCCCCACACGTCAGGTTTGACCTGGGGCGCCCAGTTGACCCTGCTGACGTCACTGTGACGTGGGGCTGACGCAATAAGTATTTTCTGGATTTAAAAATAATCAGGAAATTCCAGAAAATGCCTAAAACTTCAATAAATCATAGAAAATTAACCGTAACTCCAAATTAAATAAATTATATATGAAAAATTATCAGAAAAATTCAAGGAATCCATCTGTTCCATTTTCATGCATGTTAGAACAACTTATAGATGCTGTTTAGCACAAATCAATTAAATGGCATTTGAATAATCACATATGGAGTTTGAATTTGAATCTTGTATTCAAACCAACTTCATTTAATCTGTTGCTAGTTGCATTAGCCCAAAACACATTCATTTTGCCATGTCATGATCATGCATCATACTGTGCATTGCATTGATTGTGTTCCCTTCTATGTTGCCGGTATTTGTCCCCTTCGATAGACGTGATACCGATGATGTGATTGTTGACACTGATGAAGACTCAATGTTATCTTCAGAAGTGCCAGGCAAGCAAAACCCCCTTGTTCATTTCGATAATATCCCACTCTCTCGCTCCTGCTCTCTTTTACTGCATTAGGACAACATCGATTCAACTGTTACTTGCTGCGGTAGCTGAACCCCTTTATCCTTTGCATGACCTGTCATTGCCACAGTAAATAGATGAAACCCACTAGCATGAGTAGGAGTTGTTTGAGCCCTGTTGTGCCTACTCATTCATGCTTGTTTGTCATGCCTGCTAGTGCTTAGAGTTGAGTCAGGTCTGATTCATCGGGGATGAATCAGAGGTGTGTGAACATGTCCTACTGTGTGTGAGCTAAGTGTGTGAACACGATTTGGTAAAGGTAGCGGTGAGAGGCCATGTAGGAGTACATGGTGGGTTGTCTCATTGCAGCCGTCCTCAGGAACTGAGTTCTGTGTTTGTGATCCATGATTCAGCTACTACCACGCATTGGGCCCGAAACCAATGGACCCTCTCGGCTTCTTAATCACCCTTGTCCTCTGTCCAGGAGTTGCAAGTAGTTTCTGGTGTTTGTAGTATGCTGGAGGCCGTGGGCAGCGCTGACCGTAGGGGTGGGCTGTGATGCGGTAGGCACGTGGCACGGTGTACCGGGCGCCCATTTGGTGTCTCGGGAACCCTGTTCACATCGTTTGGGGCTGTGAGCGAAACTCCGGCCGGATCTCCTCATGGATGGAACCCGAATAGGCGATAAACCTGGACTAGAGACTCGAGTGTTTAGGCAGGCCGTGGCCGACACCCACGTTGGGCTTCCGCTTGAAGGTTGCCGAGTACATGTCGTGTAAACGGCGGTAAGTGGTGAGAGCGTGTGTGAAGAAGTACACCCCTGCAGGGTTAACATCATCTATTCGAATAGCCGTGTCCGCGGAAAAGGACTTCTGGGTTGCTTATATCAGTTCATAGACAAGTGAAAGTGGATACTCTAAAATACGCAAGATAAGCGTGAGTGCTATGGATGGCGTTCTCGTAGGGAGACGGGAGCGGATCCATAGTGGTGTATTGATATGGTGAATATGTGGACTCGTGTGCGCCACCTCAAAAGAGTTACTCGCAGTCGTAGTTTAGGATAGCCACCGAGTCAAAGCTGGCTTGCTGCAGTTAAAACCCACCACCCCTTTGTTGATAATGATGCATATGTAGTTAGTTCTGATGTAAGTCTTGCTGGGTACATTTGTACTCACGTTTGCCTATTTTATGTTTTTGCAGAGAGACTTCGGTCTCGCTAGTAGTTTCGCGTGGACTTCGACATTTAGCTTGTTACCTCAGCTACGATCTTGTGCCCTCGGCAGGATCTGATAGATAGTCAGGCTTCTCAGCCTTTTTCATTTATAGATGTCTGTACTCAGACATGATAGCTTCCGCTTGTGTTTTGACTTGTATGCTCTGAATGTTGGGTCGTGAGACCCCTGTTTGTAATATCTCGCTCCTCGGAGCCTATTGAATAAATTACTTGAGTCGTAGAGTCATGTTGTGATGCCATGTTGTAGTTGCACATATCGAGCATATTGTGTGTATGTTATTGAAATGCTTGGTATGTGTGGGATCTGACCATCTAGTTGTTTATCTTTAGTAGCCTCTCTTACGGGGAAATGTCTCCTAGTGTTTCCACCGAGCCATGGTAGCTTGCTACTGCTTCGGAACACTTAGGCTGGCCGGCATGTGTCCTTCTTCGTTCCTATGTCTGTCCCTTCGGGGAAATGTCACGCGATGAATACCGGAGTCCTGTTAGCCCGCTACAGCCCGGTTCACCGGAGTCCTGCTAGCCCAGTGCTACAGCCTGGTTTCACTCGCTGATGACCGACACGTTCGATGCTGGGTCATGGATGCCTGTCCCTGTAAGTCTGTGCCACTTTGGGTTTACGACTAGCCATGTCAGCCCGGGCTCCTTATCATATGGATGCTAGCGACACTGTCATATACGTGTGCCAAAAGGCGCAAACGGTCCCGGGCTAAGGTAAGGCGACACCCGTGGGAATACCGTGCGTGAGGCCGCAAAGTGATATGAGGTGTTACATGCTAGATCGATGTGGCATTGAGTCGGGGTCCTGACAGCGTTGGTATCAGAGCTTGACTGCCTGTAGGATTACCAAGCCAAACTGGTCGAAGTTGAGTCTAGAAATTCTTTAGTTATATAAGGGAATTGATTGTGGGATGGAACGTAAGGCTCTTTTACTCCTTATACCTTATACCCTTCTGATCTGAGTCATCATCTTCTCTTCTACGGGGATTAAGAACTAGGTTTTCTCTTCTTTCTATCAGGATCACGTGTTACTAATCCGTAGACTTATAAGATTGTTGGATTTAAGTCTCAGTTCAGTTCCTACTACTTCCGTATGTTAATTGTTGATCTCGAAACCTTGATATTGTGCTTCTGAGTGGTTATGCCACCATTTTTGTGAATGTCTCAAATCTTTTCTAAGCATTTACAGCCGTTATGCTGTCCGAGTCATTCCAGGTTTCTAAATAGTCTGATGCACTTGCAAAATCCTTTCCCTCTGGTTTCGATGCTCCTTCATGCCAGCTCAATCACACTAATTGTTGAGTTGAGGTATTCTACTGCCTCGACCTTTATGTTGGAATAATTATTATGACCCTAGGTGTCTCAGGGGATCATCTAGTGGTCTAGCCATGAATTGTGTTTCCAGTGTGATGATTCTGGCCATCCTTTTCGAAAGCATCCCGTGATGCTATTTAGTAATAGGTATTCTCTTCCTGGGTTCTTGAACCCGAGATTCACTCTACCTACTTCATGTTGATAGTAATTGCTTATGCCTTTAGGATATTAGTAACCTTTGCGATAGTCCTTGAAGTCCGTGGTATCTTCTTCTTCCAAATACCATGAACTACTTATGGCAGAAGTTCCTCGTTGAACTGAAATATCACAACAGGATTATTCTTGAGGAGTTCTCCATTCATAAATCGTGACTCTGCCAGTTCTACCTTTCTGCATGGGTTATCCGGAAGAAACATGTTGAACTTGGTTCGACATACTAATCTATGCGTCCACAACTCAGAAAATTATATGATCCTTTGAGTTGTTCTCTTTAGTTGCATTCTGACCCTCGTCTATCAATTGATAGTCAAGAGTATGCGTGCGTTCGTTTATCAATGCTTATTACTCTTGTGGTCCGTCAAGCCATTCTGTCCTGAATGACTTGGAGAAACAAACTCCAGTACCTCATCCATATTTAGGATTGGGTCAAAGTAGTTGTGTTCCGCAGATCAAGTTACAATCCAGCTTCTGGTCTGCTCTACCCTGAAGTATTACCTTCTTTATGACAGGAATTTCATGAGAATTGCACCACCTCTTGTGAATTCTTGACATAGTGATACTTCTCGCCATCCTTTTTCATTCCTCGGTTCCGTGTTGTTGCAGCCGGAGTGCCGACAAGTGAATCAGGATGTGTGAACTCAATACTCCTAGCAACCCCATTGCTTGGTAGTTAATGGACAATAATCTTATTCCTAGTATGTTGGTTATTGAATCATCATTCTAAGACTGATCGTGCTATCTAGTCCTTATTTCCGGTGCACCCTTCGATCAATGAGTTAGGATTGTGTCAAGTCCTCACTCATTTGATCATATCATCTTGCCCTGAAAAGCAAGATTGTTCTCGATCTTAGTAACATATCGGTGGTTCGTGATTTCCCGAATATCTTCTCGAAAGTATCACCAGGTTGTCACCTGACTGTTATGATAAGCTCGTGATCAAGTTGGTTTATCCTGTAAACCACCCTTTCTCCAAGAATCCGTGTTGGATACCCCTGAGCTAGTTGGTTAAGCTATGCATCAACTTGGAGAGTTGGAAGATAGAAGCTTGTCCGATTTAGTTCATCTTAAGGGATATCCTGTGTGTGTGTGTGTGTGTTGAAGAAAGATGATATCTTCATCGATTGGTCCCTATGATCAGTTGCTGGACCTATTGTCTTATCAATCCTTTGATTTGAGTGTGGGCTATCGTCAAATCAAATCAGAACCAACGATATTCGTAATGTTGTCTTACTCGTGGTTTTTCCTCGAGCATACACCATTACATCTTTGGCCTGACCAATGCTATCACTTGTTCACTTAACTATGGAATTCCTTTTAAAAGGAAACCCAGATGAATTGTTGTTGAGCCCATTGACAACATCCTTATCTCCTCCATGATTTTGTTGGACATTAAGCTAGTGTTGGAAACTTTTGAAAGCATTTTCTTCATGCTAGCTCATGAAGTATTTGTTTGATGAAAGGAGTGACTTCCTCCTGTACACGTGCATTTGGTGAAAGTTGCCGCCGTGGATTTGAGAAAGTTAGTTTTGCTTCCTCTGGAATCATTCCAAGTCAGTCATGCATACGTGCGAAGTATTCTGTGGTCTGGAGACTTGCAACCTTCATTCCATATGTGTTCCGAGCACACCAAGCCACTGATTGATTTGTTCAAGGAGAAGAAGTTCCTTCTTAAGAGCATGCCTTATGCAAGGATTTTATATCCTCGTCGATGGTTCCCCCTCTTGAACTCGGTAGTGTTTTATTATAAGACTACTTTGTGGTCATGCTTGTCTTGGACAACGTGTTCACATGTTTGTAGCAGAACCAGCTCATGTTTTGGAGCTTGCTATCGTAGTTCATCTCCCGAGAATCCCGCAATGTCATCTCGTCGATTTGTGTTGCAACCTTTCATTTTTCTTCCTAGACTCGATGAGTCTGGAATATCCTGACACCAACCAGATCTGAATCTCAGGCAGATATGATGGTTTGGAACATTTTCCCAAGAACTATAATACTGATCCCTCGATAACTGGTAAAGTGGATGTCATGGCCAGCACCACCCAGCCGAAGGACCTATTATTGTGGTATCTTGATTGAAGCAGTTGGTCACCTCCCCATAAGGATTTCGTAGGGTTTTACCCCAATAAGTTACTCCCTATGGATTCTTGAGCTCCCGAAGTCCGACCTTTTTACTTGATGATCTAGATATCAGACCATATCTATGAATGGGTTACACTAGCACATCAAGGAGAACATTAGAAGCGGAGTGCTAAATGTCTCTCGGTCGATCATCCAGATTTTGTTTCCTTGGCCTCGCTAAGGTGTAATCTGAGAAGGTGTTATCTTCCTTTGCATCTGCATCATCCATCATCATTCATCATGGTAGCAACTTGTGTTGCCAGGATCCTTGACACGGATATTGGTAGAATCCTGATGAATATGGAAATGCTCAAGTTCTTGAGAGCACGCACAAAGCGCTACGTGTTACCATCGGCTCTAACTAGGATTCCTCTCAGTTTCCTCGGTTATGCTATGATCTATTCAAACAGTGAATTCACTCTCTATTGTTGGGTTCTTCCCCAGTTACCAGAATCATTCCCATCATTTGCATTTTGTTCCCAGCTTGCACCGCCAATGTGCCATTCTACCATGGGTCTCTTCCATTTCTGGTGATAAGCGAATTCATCCATTACGTTGTCTTCAACAAGGTAATCCACATCATCCAAGTCCGAGTATGCCATTCTACCGACCCCCTCCAAATGATCGCTTGTGATTGCCTTAGGCTGGTATAAAGAGTTTCAATGATCTTTGAATCAAAGGTAGTTCTGTTTGCCACTTAAGGGGGTATATCTACGAGTCACCTTCCCTAAGGTGTATCGTTATGGTATCATGGCAATTCAACTCCTCGCTACGTTGACAACCGATTACCACCTTAAGCGTGAAGTTGTTGTCTACCTAGTGAACCCTCGTCATCTGTCTCACTCCATTTCTTCAGATCTGTGCTTCGTCTCCCAGCTCAAGAGATGTTGCTATGTCTCATTCCGTGAGTTGTTCGATCTTCGAGAAGATCGACCCTTCTAGAGTCTCCTTCCCTCCAGGTCATGTTGGCAGGATTTCTCAGAGCAAGACGACAAGGCAAAGATGGTGTTCAAATCAACGTTCATTTGAAGTGCAACCTGGATCGTGAAGATTGTACTAGTTTCCGTTTTCCCTTCATCCTACCCTACGCTTGAATCTCGAGACGAGATTCTTGTTTAGTGGGGGTGAGTTGTCACATCCCTAGCTGCTGGTAGTGCTCTAGGCTAGCTTCATGTGTGCATCATGTTTAAATTATTGAAACCTGAACTAAGGAATTTTGGAAGCCTCAAAAAACTTAAATAAAAGAGGGGCAAAACCCTAGAAATCTCATTCATTGCTCCAAAATGCTCTTCTTAAATGTTTGATAATTTTTGGTAAGGGTTCTGGTCCCAACCAAAATATTGAACATTTTAAGGATTTATTTTTGGGACTTTGGATTTAATTCATTAGCTATTTGAATTTGAATTATATTCATATAATTAGAATATAATTTCAAATACCCCTGAAATATTTTATAAGCTTTTGGAAAAGTCCATCTAGCAATATAAAATATTCAGAGGAGTTTTTGGCATTGTTTGAATTATTTTAAATTCAAAACAGTGGCAAAATAATTAAATAAAACAAAACAGAAGACAAAAATAAACAGAGCAGAAAGCCACTGGGCCACTTACCTGGCGCCACTTACCTGGCCCAGCTCCATCTGGCCGGCCCAGCCCACCTCCTCCCCCTTGTCCTCTTCCTCCTCTGCCAGGAGGACGAACAGAGGCGAGGCGTGGCGCGCGCCCGAGAAGCCTCGGCCACCTCCTGCTTCCCGGCCACCTCCTGCTTCCCCCGGCCTCCCTAGCAACGCCACGACGAGGCCTCGTGTCCCTCGCTCCTCTTCCTCCCCCGCTGCATCCCCTCTCTCCTCTGTTCCCTCTCTCTCGCCCGGACCGAACGGAGCCGCCGCCATCGACGAGCTCCCTCGCGGCCACCGCCACCCCCCTCTCCTCCCCGACGCGCTCCTGAGCTCCGCAGTGCCTCCCTCGACCTCCCTATCGGCTCACGCGACCGGAGAAGCCCCGAAGCGCCGTCCCGACGTTTTCCCCCTCCTCGGCCACTGAGGACCGCCGCTGTCGAATCGCTGCCTCCGACGCCTCCCCGAGCTCCCCGAGGCCACCGTCGCAACCCCTGTGAGCTCCTCTATGTTTCCCCTCTGACCCCCTGCTCGTTCTCGTGACGTAGCTGCTGTCCCCGCAAGCACCGAGCTCCGGCCATCGCCATGGCCGGCGAACCTCGCGCCCCGGAGCTCTTCCGCTCGCTCCAGTAGCTCCCGCGTGCTCTCCAGGTTCCCAGGGTCCCGACGCGCTCCTCTGCTCTCCGGCTAACGCGCTGCAGCCACCGCGTCGTGCTGGCCCGAGCTCCGGCCGCCGCCTCGCTCGCCGTAGTTGCTGCTACCGGCCACCCCAGCCGCGGCCACAGCCACCGCTGGATGCGCCGCGTCGCGGACGTTCCAATGAGCCAAACCGCGCGCCAAACCATCGCCCCTAGCTCGAATCCGAGCCGCGCCGCCGTGCGGAATGGTCGCCGCCGGTGATACTCCGGCGACTGCCGACGTGGCACGCTTAATTAGCGCTAATGACGCCCTAATCAACCCCCTAGGCCACTGACTGTGGGCCCCACCCCTGGTCAAACCTCAGTTAGCGCTGGGTTTGACCGGGATTAGCTCCTGTGTCACTGACGTGTGGCCCCCACACGTCAGGTTTCACCTGGGGCGCCCAGTTGACCCTGCTGACGTCACTGTGACGTGGGGCTGACGCCATAAGTATTTTCTGGATTTAAAAATAATCAGGAAATTCCAGAAAATGCCTAAAACTTCAATAAATCATAGAAAATTAACCGTAACTCCAAATTAAATAAATTATATATGAAAAATTATCAGAAAAATTCAAGGAATCCATCTGTACCATTTTCATGCATGTTAGAACAACTTATAGATGCTGTTTAGCACAAATCAATTAAATGGCATTTGAATAATCACATATGGAGTTTGAATTTGAATCTTGTATTCAAACCAACTTCATTTAATCTGTCGCTAGTTGCATTAGCCCAAAACACATTCATTTTGCCATGTCATGATCATGCATCATACTGTGCATTGCATTGATTGTGTTCCCTTCTGTGTTGCCGGTATTTGTCCCCTCTCGATAGACGTGATACCGATGATGTGATCGTTGACACTGATGAAGACTCAATGTTATCTTCAGAAGTGCCAGGCAAGCAAAACCCCCTTGTTCATTCCGATAATATCCCACTCTGTCGCTCCTGCTCTCTTTTACTGCATTAGGACAACATCGATTCAACTGTTACTTGCTGCGGTAGCTGAACCCCTTTATCCTTTGCATGACCTGTCATTGCCACAGTAAATAGATGAAACCCACTAGCATGAGTAGGAGTTGTTTGAGCCCTGTTGTGCCTACTCATTCATGCTTGTTTGTCATGCCTGCTACTGCTTAGAGTTGAGTCAGGTCTGATTCATCGGGGATGAATCAGAGGTGTGTGAACATGTCCTACTGTGTGTGAGCTAAGTGTGTGAACACGATTTGGTAAAGGTAGCGGTGAGAGGCCATGTAGGAGTACATGGTGGGTTGTCTCATTGCAGCCGTCCTCAGGAACTGAGTTCTGTGTTTGTGATCCATGATTCAGCTACTACCACGCATTGGGCCCGAAACCAATGGACCCTCTCGGCTTCTTAATCACCCTTGTCCTCTGTCCAGGAGTTGCAAGTAGTTTCTGGTGTTTGTAGTATGCTGGAGGCCGTGGGCAGCGCTGACCGTAGGGGTGGGCTGTGATGCGGTAGGCACGTGGCACGGTGTACCGGGCGCCCGTTTGGTGTCTCGGGAACCCTGTTCACATCGTTTGGGGCTGTGAGCGAAACTCCGGCCGGATCTCCTCATGGATGGAACCCGAATAGGCGATAAACCTGGACTAGAGACTCGAGTGTTTAGGCAGGCCGTGGCCGACACCCACGTTGGGCTTCCGCTTGAAGGTTGCCGAGTACATGTCGTGTAAACGGCGGTAAGTGGTGAGAGCGTGTGTGAAGAAGTACACCCCTGCAGGGTTAACATCATCTATTCGAATAGCCGTGTCCGCGGAAAAGGACTTCTGGGTTGCTTATATCAGTTCATAGACAAGTGAAAGTGGATACTCTAAAATACGCAAGATAAGCATGAGTGCTATGGATGGCGTTCTCGTAGGGAGACGGGAGCGGATCCATAGTGGTGTATTGATATGGTGAATATGTGGACTCGTGTGCGCCACGTCAAAAGAGTTACTCGCAGTCGTAGTTTAGGATAGCCACCGAGTCAAAGTTGGCTTGCTGCAGTTAAAACCCACCACCCCTTTGTTGATAATGATGCATATGTAGTTAGTTCTGATGTAAGTCTTGCTGGGTACATTTGTACTCACGTTTGCCTATTTTATGTTTTTGCAGAGAGACTTCGGTCTCGCTAGTAGTTTCGCGTGGACTTCGACGTTTAGGTTGTTACCTCAGCTACGATCTTGTGCCCTCGGCAGGATCTGATAGATAGTCAGGCTTCTCAGCCTTTTTCATTTATAGATGTCTGTACTCAGACATGATAGCTTCCGCTTGTGTTTTGACTTGTATGCTCTGAATGTTGGGTCGTGAGACCCCTGTTTGTAATATCTCGCTCCTCGGAGCCTATTGAATAAATTACTTGAGTCGTAGAGTCATGTTGTGATGCCATGTTGTAGTTGCACATATCGAGCATATTGTGTGTATGTTATTGAAATGCTTGGTATGTGTGGGATCTGACCATCTAGTTGTTTATCTTTAGTAGCCTCTGTTACGGGGAAATGTCTCCTAGTGTTTCCACCGAGCCATGGTAGCTTGCTACTGCTCCGGAACACTTAGGCTGGCCGGCATGTGTCCTTCTTCGTTCCTGTGTCTGTCCCTTCGGGGAAATGTCACGCGATGAATACCGGAGTCCTGTTAGCCCGCTACAGCCCGGTTCACCGGAGTCCTGCTATCCCATTGCTACAGCCTGGTTTCACTCGCTGATGACCGACACGTTCGATGCTGGGTCATGGATGCCTGTCCCTGTAAGTCTGTGCCACTTTGGGTTTACGACTAGCCATGTCAGCCCGGGCTCCTTATCATATGGATGCTAGCGACACTGTCATATACGTGTGCCAAAAGGCGCAAACGGTCCCGGACTAAGGTAAGGCGACACCCGTGGGAATGCCGTGCGTGAGGCCGCAAAGTGATATGAGGTGTTACATGCTAGATCGATGTGGCATTGAGTCGGGGTCCTGACACGGTGGCTACGGTGACGGCGAGCAGCCGCGACGGTGGCGTTCGGCCGTGCGCGTGGGAGAGAGACCAGGGGAGGGGGAGGAATGAGAGAGAGGGAGAGAGGTGCGGGGCGTCACGTGGCGTCGTCCGGGTCATCCAGAGTGACGAGAAGGAAGCAGGAGGTGGCCGGGCGCATGGCCGCGGCCGGCTATGGCGCGACACGCAGCTGCTTGGGCGAGGGGGAGGAAGACGACAGAGGAGGAGGCGGGCTGGGCTGCTGCTGGGCTGCACAGTAACGGGCTGCACAGGGAGGTAAGCGCTAGGTAGGTTCCCTTTTCCTATTTTCTTTTCTATTTTCTGACATTTGTTTTGATTTAATAAAAATACTAAATCATTTTATTTACTTATGCCAATTTTTGTAGGAACTAGTGGTATTATTCCAGAGCTCCTCAACAAATGGCATAATTTTTGGACATATATTATACATATAACAAATATATATCCAATGCAAATATTTATGCATTAATTCCAAATGCCCAAAATAAATACTTATGGGCTCTTAAAAATATTGGTTTGATTTTTATCTCTGTCCAATATTTTCGGAGAGCAACATGAGCATTTTCTTGGACCTTTTTGGAGCAATTTTTATTTGGGTCATTTCCAAAAAATGATTCTGAGGGTTTCACAAATCCTCATTTCAAATTTAAATGGAATTTAAACATGATGCACAAATGACTAGCTAGTCTAGGTCATACCAGAACTAGGGATGTGACACCTAGCTAAATTCATAACTAAATAGATAACCTAATTAACATACTGCCCTAACTAAAACCTAAGTAAATTAACTGAAGAACCCTAGCAGAGAGGGGGGCGGGGTTACAGAGGGTGCAGGGGCGAGGAGGCAGGCCCAACAACGGCCGAGGTTGGGAGGGGAGGAAGCAGGGAAGGGAGGCGAGGGCCGATGGATCGGAGGCGAGCGCCTGGGTCGGGGGCGAGCGTCGGCGCCGGGGTCGGGGTCAAGGGCCGGGTCGAGGGCGAGCGCCGGGGTCGGGGGCGAGGGCCGGGTCGGGGGCGAGCGACGGGGGAAGAGAGAGTGGGTATTTGGGGGGAAAAGGGGATGAAGCAGGGATAGTGAGAATTTTGGGTTAAGTGGACGTAGCACCAGCGAGTTTGGACAAAACGCGCTGCTACTACCTTTAGTAGCTGTAGCGGTTTATACGAAATGCCCTACTACTACTTCAGTAGCTGTAGCGATTTATACGAAATGCGCTACTACTACTGCCAGTTTTCCTTTTTCTTTTCCTTTTTCCTTTTCCTTTATTTTCTTCCACTTTTATTTCTCGAGAGCAGTGAACGAATGGAGGGCGATATATATTGCATCATTTGACGTTTAAATATGTATGCAAAATAGTAACACATATATTACATCATTGGACCCATGCATAATAATGGCTAAGTGTGTATACAAAATAGGAACATATATATATATATATATTACATCATTTGACCGATAACATACGGTTCCTCAGCGCTGGCGTTTTCGTTTTTGAGTCAGCTTCTTTCCCTTCTTGTCCGTCGAAGAATAATTGAGCCCCTCATTGTGACTTTGCCTTTTCCATGGAGTACGATTTTTCTTAGGTAATGTAGTATTGATTCTTCTTTTGACGTATACTTCATCATCATCGTCATCTTCCCTCATTGGGTTGCCGTACTGATCATAATCTTCCTCGTTGGCGACTCCATCCATTCCAATGATGTTCCTTTTGCCTCTCCTCACGACAACACCGCTGGGATTGCGCGGGTCGGTTATGAAGAAGCATTGTGTCACGTGCTTAGCGTGTACCCATGGCTCGTTTTTTGCGATAGCGTTCACGGTAGCGCTCTTGGCGTCGGGGTATAGTCATGGTAGTGAAAATCCGGCTTTCTCTTTCGACATTCTTAGCCCATCTGACATGGAACATCGTCGTGTTGTGCAGTCCAGAGTAGTCAAGCTCCCAGATCTCCTCGACCCTTCCATAAAATCGTTCAGTTGCGCCGTTGTCGCTGCCGGTCATGCATTCCATCGTCACCCCTGAGGTTTGATCATCACTGTCCATATCTTTGGCCTCCGTGTAGAACGTGTATCCATTGATATCATATGCCGGATAGGTTACGAGGTTGGGCGAGGGGCCATGTGCCAAGGCGTATATGAGCAATCCATCCTTAGAGCCCTCCTCCGAGGGATTAGCAATAATATGCTCTTTTAACCAATGCAGGAAAGTGGAGTTGTGCTCTGTAGTAACTTCGGCGTCCGTCCTGCATACCCCCCGTTCATGATACTTCTTTGTGATAATTTCTTTGTGCAGTGCCACGAAAGGATCTACCTTGTCTAGGTGTTGTAGCACTACCAAGTTTGCTCTGTCAAAGTCGCTGCGTCGATCTGAGTATGCCACGTGCAGTTCCCTGCGACCGTTGGAGTGACCATCTCCTTCGAGCCTCCCATCGTGCTTGTTAACGGGCAAACCAACACTAACACCAGGCTGCTGGTCTGCGCCATATAGAAAATTCTCATAGAAAGAGATGCACTCTTGTCAAATAGCCCTGGACGATGCTCCAATCCGGACGGGACATGTTACGAACGAATCCTTTGATGATCCCATTCATCCTCTTAAACGGCATCATGTTGTGCAGGAATGACGACCCAAGGTCTATTATGTCATCCACAATATGGACACACAGATGCACCATCACGTCAAAGAACGCGGGCGAGAAGTACATCTCAAGCTCATTCAGTATCACAACGATCTCTTCCTGTAGCCTTCGGAGTTGCTTCACACTAATCGACTTTCGAGAGATGAAGTCGAAAAAGTTGCAGAGACCAATAAGCGTGTCACGGACGTGCTTGTCCATTATCCCTCTAAGGGCAACAGGTAGTATCTGCGTCATCATCACATGACAGTCATGAGACTTCATCCCGCTGAACCTTTTCTAGTCCGTGTCTAGATATCTGCTTATCTTGCCACAGTAACCGGAACTAACTTTGACTCCAGTAAGGCACTTAAAGAATTGATTGATCTCAGCCTGACTTAAGGTGAAGCAAGAAGGGGGGCAATAATCCTCTTTCTTTATTTTCTTGCCCTTCTTCTCCCGTGCCTCTGTCTCCGTCTCTGTCTCGTCTGCCATTTTATGGGGCGGCATGTGCAGATCTTCCCTGATTTTCAAATCTTGCAAGTCTTTTCTTGCCTTCGGCCCATCCTTGGTCTTATCCGGCATGTTCATTAGTGTTGCGAGCAAACCCTCAAGGACATTCTTACAGATATGCATTTGATCAAGGCAATGAGGTGTATCGAGTTTGTGCCAGTACTCCAAGTCCCAGAACACAGACCTCGTCTTCCATACCTTCAGTAGCGGCTCCGGCGCCTTTCTCATCGTCTTTCCCAGCGTGGGGCACTCCTTCCAGTTTTTCAACAGCTCATCAATTTCGGTACCGCTCCGCTTACGTGGAGGTCCTCGATGCTCAGCGTGACCATTGAATAGATCTCCACGGTTTCTCCACGGGTCGTCCTGTTCAAGCCATCTTCGATGCCCCATGTACACGATTTTCCTAGACCCGCCATCTTTCCTTGACGTTAGCTGCTGAGACATCGTATCATCCATGCACCACGTGCATCCGCAATATCCATGGCACACCTGGCCTGCCACATATCCGTAACCGAGATAGTCCTGCACTATCGTGATCAGCGCGACTCACATGTTGAAATACTCGCCTTTGCTGGCGACCCATGTCTTAGCCGATGTTTTCCAATGTGTCTAACTCCTCTTGAAGTAGCCCCAAATACAAATTAATATTATTTCCTGGTTGTTTCGGCCCTTGAATAAGCATGCTCATGTGAATGTACTTCGATTTCATGCACAACCGGGGGGGGGGGGGGAGGTTGTACATCCATACAAACACAAGCCATGTGCCATGGTTGGTGTTCTGGTTCCCAAACGGATTCATGCCATCGGTACACGCGTCGAGCATGATGTTCCTTGCATCACATTCAAAATACCGATAGAAGCTGTTCAACGCTCTCCACTAGCTTCCATCCTTCACGTGTCTCAGCTTCGAATCATCTCCATCGTCGGGCTTCTTCCTCTCTGCGTGCCAGGGCATTAGCTTTGCTTCCTTGGGATCTATAAAATACCTCTGGAGACGGGGAGTGATCCGTAAGTACCATACAACTTTCTGGGGATATTTCTTCCCGGCCTTCTTATATCGAGAAGCATTGCACACCGGACAACTTGTTTTTTCCGCGTGCTCCTTCCGATAAATTATGCGATCGTTGATGCATGCATGGTATCTAACGTGTGGCAGATCAAGAATGCACACAATCTTCTTGGCCTCATCAACACTAGTAGGACATAGATTACCCGCGGGAAGAACATCCTTTAGGTACTTGAGATGCTCATCGAGGCTAGTGTCGATCCATTTGTTAAGCCTTCGTCTTCAGGAGTTGGAGTGTGAAACTCAAGCGGGTCACCTCAGGATTGCAACCATCATACAATGGAGTGTTCGAGTCTACCACCAGTTGCTCCAGCTTAGCCTCCTTTCTAGAAGCAGCTCTCTCAATACTCGTCTCCTTGCGAAGCAATGCTTTAACATGAGGGTCCCGCATGATTGAACTTAGTACTGACGAACTCTGCTGCATGGAGTCCATGTCGTTCTCTCCGCCGCCATGTCCGGCCCCTTCTCCTCCGCCATGTCCGCCCCTTCTCTGCCACCATGTCCGGCCTCTTCCCCGCCGCCATTATCGATCCTCTCTTCGTCTTGCCCCGTGTCATAATTGCCTGCCCCATCGGCATCCTCAACATCGTCATCCTCATCTTCAGTTATCCACCGAGTATAGCCATCCATGAAACCAGTCATGAGCAGGTGCGCTTCGACACGACCATCGTCATAGGGGTCGAGCCAAACTATTCCTTTGCATTTTCGACACGGACATAAATCTCTGTCAGGTTATTTTCTTTCATGTCCTGCACCGCCAACCGCAACCATCTGTTCACCATCGTTCCATTGACCATCATGAACGTCTGCACGGTAATAATAAAACAAATTGATTGTAAAAATGCGTGCATGCATCAAAGTCATACAAAAATTCGGCATGACCTTCCCTAAAAATAGGACATATATGGATCTAGTGTTTGCCCGGAATTCGCCGAAACAGAAATAAATCGACATTTCGGCAAAACATAGGCAACCCAAAAGCACAATTTGGCGTCAACTCATGCCACACACACAATTTCCACAAACATATCACACACACATAAATGTATTTCCATTTTGCAAAATCATGAAATTTTCATCACCTCTATCTCGAGATCGAGCACACGGTGATGAGATGATGATGCAGGGAGATCAAAAGTGCCCAAAGCTCTTCTTGACAAAGATAGATCTAGTTAGGGGGCAAATATGTCACTTAACTAAATGCTACATCTACCTAGCTACCTAATTTGGGAGGAGACAACTTCAACTAGTGGAGGGGGAAGGAAAAAGAGAAAGGAGATGCATTAATGGAGATGGTGTAGTTAGGTAGGAGTAATGAAGAGAGATAAAGGTAGGTAGAAGAGGGAGAGTAATGGGGGAGAAGTGTTGAGGAAGAAGAAGAGTGAGAGTGGGAGGTAGGGGAAAGGGAAGAGAGGAGGGGGAGGGAGGGGACGGGTGGGGAAAAGGGGGTGGGTTGGTGCGGATTAGCAGTAGCGCGGGACGTAAAACACGCTGCTGATAAGAAAGTAGCAGCAGCGCGCTTTCTGCAGAAGCGCTACTGCTAACCGGGACAAAAGTGTGTTCCATTTGAAAATTAGAAGCAGCGACCTTAGAAAAAGCGCGCTACTACTACATCCATAGCAGTAGCGCGGCTCACGGAACCGCGCTGCTACTAAATGGAGTTTGGGGGGCACTGTCGGTCGATATTTGTAGCAGCGTGGGTAACACCAAGCGCGCTACTGCTAAACTCTTGTCAGTAGCGGGTTTTACATACCCGCACTACTGCTAATTAGCAGCAATGCTCCTTTTTGAGCCGCGCTGCTGCTAAGATTCTGTGTATAGGCTTTTCCCTAGTAGTGGGGAGAGATCTGCGGTAGGTGGGAATGCAGAAACGAGAGCGGCGCAGATCTGAAAGAGAAGCAGGAAACCCTAGGAATGGGGGGGGGGCCCTTGCGCACCCATATATAGCCAGAGCTGGCCAGGCTAGGAAGGGCCACGCAGGCTAGGCTCAACACAGGGGGAGGGGGCGGTTGGGCCAAGAGAGGCCCAGGGCCCAGAATGGATAAGGGGGCGAAGTCACACGTGGACGAAAGCAGAAGTGGCCCAATAGGGCGGGAAGGCCCAGGAAGGGGTAGAAAGGATCGCGCAGGGGGCCACCCAGCCTCCTGACCATGATCTCGATCTAGGGTTCCAGGAGCTGGAGGAGCAGCCGTCGCCGCCGACAATGGCAACCTACCTTGCCTGCCCTCCGGTGACGAGGACAGAGAGGAGAGGGGCGAACAGGCCGGGCGAGCAGCAGGCAATGCAGCATATCCAAGGATGGCGCAGACCGGCGAGTGGGCCATCCCCGAACGACCCCGCCGAACCTGGAACCAGCAAGATCCGGCCACAGCATCCGAGCAGACAGGCCGGCCGCGCCCACCCGGGGCAAACTTCCTGGCCCACCCCTTACGGCAACAAACACAGCGGCGGTGCCATGGCAGGAAAGGGGACCGAAGTGGGAGGGGAAAGGTCAGAGTCAGAATCAGAATCCTCACCCCATCCGACGACAGAGCCCAAAACTTGTTGCCAGATTTAGATCCACAAGAAGAAGGGCGAGGAGGGGGGCCATGGGAAGAAGGGGGGGCAACGGAGAGCGGAGCGGACGGCATCGGAGACGGAGGAGAAGCACGAGGGGGAACAGATCCGAGGGCAAGCCATGACTGTCGTACGGAGGAGGGCGCAGGAGAGGAGGAGGGGGAGGAGCTCAGGGGAGGGGAAGGAGAGGAGGGGGGAGCCACCGGCTCTTCTAGGGAGAACCATGATGATGGAACGACATCAACATGCTGGGGTAAAAAAAATATTGTCCCATTTGGGGTAGGTTATGGTATAAGCTTCTAGCAAACTAGAGCTTCTCTCACAACAAGCCATATGGTTTCGGTAGGGAACGTGCCACCGTGGGGGACGAAACAATATCTGTTGCCTCTTCTTACTTTCAAATTTTTTCTCGTGTCAACATAGAATAACACGAGTGTTGTGCAATTTTTGGGATATTTCGGGGTTTGCTTGGACATTTTTATACATTAACTGAGTTTTCTATGCATTCATGTGCATAATTCAAACATGCTCCAGTGCATATAAACGGGTTAAAAAATCAAATGTGTGTCCTTGGTTGCAACCTTAGGTCCCATGCAAGAAATGGGAATGAATGTCAAACACCTTTGCCTCCGTCGCTCGGCCGCTAACATTGAGATACATGGTTTTAAAATTCTAGTAAATTGAAAACTCCTCTGAAATTCATGAAACTTGACATGCTATCATGGAACAACATCAACATGCAGTGGTAAAAATATTGTCCCATTTGTGGCAGGTTGGGGTATAAGCTTCTCACAAACCTGAGCTTCTCGCAACAAGTCTCATGGTTACGGTAGGGAACGTTTCACCTTTCTGGACGAAACGATATCCGTTGCCTCCTCTTGATTTCAATTTTTTTCTCTAGTGTCAACATAGAAGAACAGTAGTGTTGTGTTAAATTTTGGAATTTTTCGGGGTTCGTTTGGACATTTTTATACATTAATTGAGTTTTCAATGCACTTATGTGCATAATTCAAATTTGAACTACATGCACATGCTCTAATGCATGTAAATTGGTTGAAAATTCAAATATATGTCCTTGGTTGCATTCGTAGGTCCCATGCAAGAAATGGGAATGAATGTCAAACACCCTGCCACCGTCACTCGGTCGTAAACATTGAGATACTTGGTTTTTAAATTCTAGTAAATCCAAAACTTGTCTGAAGTTCATGAAACTTGGCATGCTATCATGGAGCAGCATCAACATGCCATGGTAATTTTTTTGTCCCATTTGGGGAAGATTTGGGGATAAGCTTCTCACAAACCAGAGCTTCTCACAACAAGCCTGATGGTTTCCATAGGGAACATTTCACCTTTCTGGACGAAATGATATCCGTTGCCTCTTCTTAATTTCATTTTTTTTCTCTAATGTCAACGTAGAACAACAAGAGTGTTGTGTTAAATTTTGGAATTTCTCGGGGTTCGTTTGGACATTTTTATACATTAATTGAGTTTTCAATGCATTTATGCGCATAATTCAAATTTGAACTACATGCACATGCTCTGATGCATAAAAATTTGTTGAAAATTCGAATTTGTGTCCTTGGTTGCATGCTTAGGTCCCACGTAAGAAATGGGAACGAATGTCAAACACCCTGCCATCGTCACTCAGCTGCAAACATTGAGATACCTGGTTTTTAAATTCTAGTAAATCCAAAACTCGTCTAAAATTCATGAAACTTGGCCTGCTATCATGGAGAGGCATCAATATGTCGCGCTAAATTTTTTGTCCCATTTGGGGCAGGTCTGGGTATAAGCTTCTCACAAACCAGAGCTTCTCACAACAAGCCTGATGGTTTCGACAGGGAACGTGCCACCTTTGGGAACAAAACAATATCCGTTGCCTCTTATTGCTTTCAAAAGTTTCTAGTGTCAACATAGAAAAACATGAGTGCTGTGTTAAATTTTGGAACTTTTTGGGGTTCTTTTGCACATTTTTATATATTAACTGGGTTTTCTAGGCATTTTATGTGCATAATTCAAATTTGAACTACATTCACATGCTCCAGTGCATATAAATTGGTTGAAAAATCAAATCTGTGACCTTGGGTGCATGCTTAGGTCCCATGCAAGAAATGGGAATGAATTTCAAATACCAGGGCACTGTTGATTGCCGGCAAAACTTTGAGATACTTTGTTTTTAAATTCTAGTAAATCCAAAACTCATCTGAAATTCATGAAACTTGGCATGCTATCATGGAATGGCACCCGGCATGTTGTGGTATTTTTTGTGTCCATTTTGAGGGAAGGCGCACTCGAATAACACACAACAAAGGCATTTTGAAACAAATAGCTGCCACTCTAACATCGCAAACATTTTAGATAGAATACCCGTATGTAAGCTGACAACTTCGCCAGTAAGCCAAGGGAAAATATGCTGAGCAGGATTTGTGCAGCTCTTCATCGCAAACGTTTTAGATAGAACACCTGTATGCAAAGTGATAGCTATGGTCTTCCGCAGTAAGCTAAGGGAAAATTCGCCATGCAAGATTTGTGCATCTCTTCAACGCAAATCGTTCAGATTGAATAAGGTATGCAAAGAGAGACTTCGATGATAAGCCAAGAGAAAATTTGGCAAGCAAGATTTGTACCTCCCTTCAACGCAAACGGTTTTTTCAGATGACCCGTGTGCAACAACGTACAGACAATTTGGTAAGATTTGCATCTGTCATATAGGGTATAATGCCATTTGTCAAACTGGAAAGATTGAGATTTGTTAATCTAGTAACATTGCCATTTGTCAATCCTTGTAACACTGTAATTTGTCAAAATATGCAGCTAAATCACTATCACTATCTAATTTTTGCAACTAAAATTCAGTAACTAGGCATAGATTTCATTCATAGATTAAACATCCGTTCTTAATTTATACAAACAGTTCAGCTCGACAGCTGAACCGACAAAACTTTTCCCCAATTGTTGCCAACCACGAACTGAAATAGCTAGTTCAACTATATATACTAGCTAATTTTAAGTATGTTGTACAGTTCCACCACATATATAGTCAGATGAACTGAACAAAATAGCCCCTAAATACTATTACTACTATGGAGGGGCTTTGTACTACTTCCGGCAGCCTCTCCTCTGCCGAGCACGCTCAGTAAGAGGAAGAGGGGGAGGAGCCTACTAATGAGCTGGACAACTGCAATATGGTGCATGCCGCTACTGCTCCTTCAGCGAGGCTCACCTCGAACACCCTCTGCCGCTCCATATGACCCCTCTTGAAGCGGCTGGACTGCTTGTAGATCTCCTGATTCCTCGCCTCTGTGTCGGCGTGTGCTGCAGCCACAGCTGCTGTAAGGCTCTTTGTGTGCTCGACGAGGCACTCCTCCTCCTCCTGCAAGAACTCGATGTAGCACGCAAGGTCACACACATGCGGGCCTCCACCTCTGCCTCCCTCCTTTGGGCGACGGTGGCGGAGCAGGTTGTAATCCCGGCGGCCGACGGTGGGATGGTGGCCATGGCGGCCGATGATGGGGTGGTGGCCACGACCACCACCTCCCACCTTTGGCCCATGGTGGCGGAGCGGGTGATGGCCATGGTGGCCGATAGTGGGGTGGCAGGAAGGATGGCCACCTCCCGCCTTCGGGCCACGGCGGCGGAGCAGGCGATGGACCCCGTGGTAGTAGAGGTCGTTGCCGCTGGATGAACAGGACCCCGATCGAGTTGGTTGGGGTGGATGAACAGGACCCTATGGAGGGCTGGTTGAACATTCGCTGGTGGAGGGCTGGATGAACAGTAGCCCATGGAGGGCTGGTTGTATAGTAGCCAGTGGAGGCTGGATGAACAGGAGCCCGTGGATGAATAGTAGCTGGTGGAGGCAGGAGGGAGACGGTATGGATGAACAGTCAATGGTGGAGGCTGGAGGAGGTCGACGATGGATGAACAATAGCCCGTGGAGGCTGGAGCGAGGCAGTAGATGGTGGATGAATAGTAGCCCATGGAGTCTCATTTTGTGGTAAGCGACACCCCTCCCGATGAGCAGGACCCCCATTTAGACCGTAGGAGGTCAAAGAGAAGTCCGTTTCGTCTGTTTTGTTGTACGCCACACCCCTCCCGATCAACATGACCCCGTTTCGACCCTAGGAGGTCTAAGAGAAGTCCATTTCCTCCGTTTTGTGGTACGCCAGACCCCTCTTGGTGAACAGGATCCCATTTCGACCATAGGCAGTCGAACAGAAGGCCATTTCCTCCGTTCTGCGGTACGCCATGCCTCGTTTCAGCTGTTCCGTCCAAGCCGGTTGGCTCCCGATGAATAGGACGCATTTTGTTGCCTCTCGATGAACACGACGCAATTTCTCCGTTCTGACCCAGCCGGTTGACTGATGATGAATAGGACATTGTTGCTGCCCTCCGCTGCCTCTCCATGTACACGAGCCCTAGCATACGTATGCATGAGTAGGCATTCGAGACCCCGCCCGTATGTACGTAGTTATGTGTACATGATATAGATGGGACTGCCTAAACAGCTACTGCTCCTTACTAGGCCATGGTTCATCGTGACAAAAAGACCAATGGACAAGTATGTATGTACATGTTTGCGACCAGAGTGACAAGCTACATAGCTTCGACTGGGTGGGTCCTGATTGCCAGGAAGGATAAGGAGGCACATCCTTGCATGCGAAGATGTAGCTAGTGGGTCCAAGCTGACAGGGGGAGGATTCTTTTTTTGCACATAATAAGGAGGCACTTCCTTGCGTGCCAAGATGTAGCTGGTGGGTCCATCCGTCAGCCTCACCGCATACAGTCCTCTTCCGACGGCTGTCGTTCGTTGAGCATGTTGACCATGCCGCGTGGACAACACCAGGCGGTGGACGACAGTGAGGCAGGGAATGACACGGAGCCTTGGAACCTGCGGATGGTAGTACGATGGTTGACTGGTTCGGCTGCGGTGTGAGGCTGTCATCATTGCAGAATAACAAGGGGTGTGGGTGAGTAGAGGGATGGCCTGACCAGCGGTGGGAGTAGTAGGGTGCGGTGAGGCCTTCGCCACAGCACAGCCGGCCACGGAAGGAAGGAGCACGTGGTGGTTTGGAAGGGTGGAGCAAGAAAATCAGAGGTTGAAGAAGCAGGACAACTGTTGGATGTTAACAATCCAGCGGTCACTATTGATAGAATCGTTTGTTGACTAAGTTGACAAAGCACTCCGTATGCGCCAACTTAGTAGGGCCACAAGTCAGCCTCCAAATCTGCTGGGCACCAGCTATCATGGGGAGCACTCGTTATTTTTCACTTAATAAGGAGGCATTTCCTTCCATGCAAAGATATAGTTGGTGGGTCCCAGCTGTCATTGGGAGGATTCATTCTTTTTGGTGTAATAAGGAGGTACTTGCTTGTGTGCAGCCATGGACCATGTGGGTCCCAACTGTCAGCCTCTCCATGTACATCCCTCTTTTGATGTTGTCGTTTGTTGACAACATTGACCACGCCATGCCGAGAACACTGGCACGATGGACGACGGCGTGACGCAGGAAGGGAATGACCCGGAGGTGGCGAAACCAAAGCAGTGGAGGGATGCAGGTGAGTAGAGGGATGGCTTGGCCAATGGTGGGAGTAGTAAAGGGGTGAGGCCTACGCGGCAGCACAACTGGTCACGGGAGGAGGGAGCAGGCGGTCTCGCCGATGCTAGATTTGGTGGCTGGAGCAAGAAGATTAGAGATTGAAGAAGCACGACGGCCGTTGGATTGACATCCAACAGTTACGTTTGCTAGAATCGTTTGTTAACATATATAATAATTAAAAATTCTTGCATACACGTCAACTTAATAGGCCCAGAAGTCATACCATTCCCTATTTTTTTAATAATTTACAGCTCAGTGCAACTTCTTATGCAATTTATTGTAGTCCATTTTTTTTGTTGGCCAGAGCAAGGGTTAAAAATTTAAATGAAATTTCACATATTTCGGTGGGGTCCAAACTATTTTTAATACCAAAATGTTGAGCCAGATTTAAAGTACTTTGAAGATATATTAAAATTAGGTTAAAGCGAAGTGAAATCGGAATCTAAAAATGTAAAAAATTCAGACATTATAAAGTAATTGCCAAATTGTCGTCTATTTTTTATATTTAGAGCCCATTTCATATTACTTTCAAGATTTGCAGCCGTCTTGAAAGAGTGGCAGCCCATCAGGGTGTAGAAAAATAAGTAGGCCCGGATTGGGTATTCTTCAAAAAAATAAACTGGGCTCATGTTCACAATGAAAAAATAGCTGGGCTGGTCATGTGGTGAACGTAAATATAAGCATGGGTTAGACGGGCAACAGCCCAGTTGAAACCCTGTTCCGTCTCAACAATAACAAATAAATACTGCTGAAGCAGCTACGTCCCAGGTGTCAGGCAATCTTGTGTAGTTCTCTTGTATATTGACTATATACCGCTAGCAATGTCGTGGGTACCAGATGTCAGGAAGACACTAGGAGGAAGCATTTTCTTTTTCTATACACTGACAATGGAGAATATAAAAAATGAGGAACTTGCTTGTGTACGACCATGGACATGGTGGGTCCCTACTATCATCCTCTCCATGTACAATCCTCTCCCGATTCCTCTTGTTTGTTGACCATGTTGACAACGCAAGAGGGCAGAGCCATGGTGAGCGCACCAAAGCGCGCGGAGGACGACGACGAGGCCTCGGACGCCGCCATTAACGATTTAGGAGATGGTGGGGTGGTGATGCATGTGCTGAGGTGCAGCCAGCCGTGGGAGGCGGAAGCAGGCGGCCCCACTAGTGATGGTTTGGTTTTGGCGGCTAGAAGAAGACGAGACTGAAGAAGCATGATAGACTGTAAAAGCGGCAGGAGTACATAACAACCTTAACTGAAACCAGTAGGGGCACTTAACAACCATAGTTGAAACTAGTATGAGTACTTATGCAGGTTCAACTGTACAAAGCACGCCTCGAATAGTGCTACTTTTCCTACAGTTAACCAATGGTGAGGCCACCAAGCCCTAGGAGAAGGCCCAGGCGCCACCCCGCACATCCACAACCTTCTGAAAGCGGCTTCATCTCGCAATGTGGTCAATAAACAGGATATTCGCTTTAGAGCTATGGAGAAGCATGAGCATAACCTTCTATCCTATTCACGAAGATGGACGGGCCTTCATTATTTGAGACCACCCATGAATAAGTATCTTTTCACCTCCAAGGGGAATGGAGTAGGTCGAGATAAACATCATGTTGTGACCAAGCGCAACTCTAACACAACCATGGTCAGGCATCTGTATAGGAACAATAGAATGGGGTAGTTTCTGTTTCAAGAAGACCACAACTGTAAAAATGTGTATAAGCAAGAGTTTATGAACAACATATATAACAGAAAACAGCTCGTACCATATGTTTCTCGACACAGTTGGACCTCTTGAACATGTGCAGTAGTGGCACACATATCCCACATGGCCTTACACCATTCAAACGCCCCCACAAGGACCTCAAGACGGTCAATAAAGTGTAGGAACTTGTGGATGTCTACCCATTCAACTTTAGTGCCATCAGTAACAATTGAGTTCTTATAGAATAACAAATGAGTAGCGTTCTTAACTTTGAAATAACCTACACATGTCACCAATTATAAGAAATATTAGTTAGAAGTAGCATCTTCGTGAGACAAGGGAATCACAAATCATTGCTACTTATAAAGTTAAATTGTGATTAGTTAGACATAATAGGTGGATTAAGAAGTAATCGAGGAAACAAGCAAGAACCAGATACAAAACTAACATGGATGAACTACTAGAATGACATTGGGGTGGAAGATCACAGTGAAGATGAGACTAGGTTCTGCTATTTCCATCAACATTCGGGCGTCAACTTTCTGTCTGTAACACTTGTGAAAGTTTATCCAAGTTCGGCCATAAAAAAGCAACGATCTTCTTGGTTCATCAACCCAACTCGGAACTTATATCCATGGCTTGTCTTCAATGTGACGATTAAACTGGTGTATTCAGTTATGGCAAGGCTGACCATCTTGAGTACGTGTGTTCTGCCAGTTATGGTACATTGAGCAAGGAATGCACTGCAGGAAAAATAATTTGAGAACACAATGTATTCGCTATCAAAATCTAGAAATAAATTCCTCCTTCACGTCAGTGTTGACCATGGTACTAGTACCTTTTATCCAAATATAGAAATCCAAATTTCCAAATTAGTCAACAACATGTTCAAAAACCCCCACCCTCCCGGATAGAAAAGAGGATTCTAGGAACATACTATAAGCGTTTTAAAATCCAGTGTTAGGATGAGAAGAAACAAGTGTGGCGTCTCGCCGAGGGCACACAAACCTGTAGGGTCCTCGCACTTTGGGAACTGCAAATCAAACACACTAGATTCAATAGGAACAAAAATGCATCAATGACGGCGGCTGCCATCCTAGGATTAACCGCGACCAAGGGACTTGGATTTATCGGGGATGGATGAAGAATTCGTACCTGGTTCTCCATGAGAAAACCCTATACAATCGCCGAGAGGGGGTTTTCTCTGAACAAGCAGATGAGGGAGAAGGGGATTCAAGCCCAGTGAGAGAGGGGGGTTTCTCTGAACAAGCAGACAAGGGAGAAGGGGATTCAGGCCCAGTGAAATATTGCTGCTTTGTCCGTCCAGCTTACTGCTAAAGATGGAAAGGTGATTTTTTTGTGATTTGACGGCTCATTCGGCATTACTACAGCGCTACGACTAGGGTGAGTCTATGGTGCACTTGTGCACTCTAATTTGGTGCATGGCACGTGGACCCCGCTGCCGGATGCCCCACATATCAGCGAAACGAAGTAGAAAGGAAGGAGTAACTCGTTACACATACATATATTTTTGATAGAGAGATACTCCCTCTGTAAAGAAATGTAAACATATTTTATATCACAACATTATACATAAGAAAAATCAAGGGGAATATATATAACGTAATATGGGGGTTCAGCTAAGAATATAACACTCAGATAGGTCACGGTTCTGGACTTTGGGCCACAGGCCGGTGGACCTGCATGTTTGGGGCCCCATGTGTTCTACCTCAGCGCATTTCATATTGCAAGCGATCGTTACAACACATGTTTTAGATGCTGTCGCAAGGCGAATACAGAAAATTGAATAAAGCACGACAACTGTTAGAATGAAATCGAACGACAGTTCCTAACCAGCAATCAGAGTTGCAATTCTATCAACGATATCCTACGTGATAAATAATACTGTAGTACTACTTATACACAGAGGACACTTGTTTCACCATGCCATATTATTACATCAAAATCTCTCGGAGGATAGACCAGTTCGGCAATTGCGTGCTGCTACTGAAGAATTTCAAAGTTGATTTGGACTAGCTCTCCTTGCCGATAAAGTTCAATTTTAACATCATCCCCTACTGCAAGATTTAATTTAGATTTGAACCTTGACCATCCTTTAGCAACAATCATCATGCGACCATCCTTTGTACTTATGGTATATTGAGCAGGTTCATTCACACCAAGGATGCGCACGGTAAGAAAAACTTGGCCACGGTCGCCCAGATTGTTGAATGACTCCCTCGTTGCTCTAGGAATTCTATGTTTGTCAACAAGAAGACATACACAAATAGTTAGATCAACACAGTGAATCATGTGAAACAACATGGAAAGAAAAAAGAATGAAGCACTTGGGCAGCCAATGCTTACCAAGAAGGTGGATATGTCGATTTTTGTAAGGACTTTGGTATATGCAGTGCGAACTGGAGCCCAGTCTGTTGCCAGTGCAACTACTAGTTCAGTTGTTGCTGCACGGGCCGGAGCACATGCAAGTGCAACTACAAGTGTTGGTGCGGGTGCTGGAGCCGTTACTGTTGCCCATACCGGTGCGATTGGTTGTCCCGCTGCTGCTGCCGGAGATGGTGCTCCTTGTGGAGCTAGTGCCGATGTCAGAGCATGTGCCAGTGTCGATGCCCGATCCTTCGGTGGATCAGCCTGGTCCGCTGACGCGGTTGATGCCCAATCCTCAAGTGGATCAGACTGAGCTGCTGCCGCTGTGAGTGCTAGAGCAAGTGCCGCCGAAGAAGGTGCTGGTGCTCGGTCCGTTGCTTAAGGTGGTATGGATGTGCAAGACAGCAGCGATCATCTCTGGTCTGCTATGATCAGCTTTCTAACTTGACTAGGACCCATGACCTTGATCCAATCTTTTTCTTCGTTTCTTTTAAATGCGATAAGGACTAACTGTGGCGTGTTTGTTAAACCAGACTGTAGTTCATCATAGGGCTTCAAATTGTACTTAGACAACAGACTGATCCAATTGTGTCCAGTAATATAAGTGATGGAAGTGCCTTCATTACCGACACGACATAAGAAATGAAACCTACAAAAATAACCATCATAGGGCAAACCAAACGGTTTATTCTGTGACACATGTCACATAGAAAAACCTGCATCATAAAATTGCAGCAAAAGTAAGAAAACATGACATTAAATCAATAAGATTTAGACAGTAAATCAATAAGATTTACTTGATGTGCATGAGTGAATCCTTACTAGGAAATCACTATGTTCAATAGAAGATTGATCGTCCAATTACGCGTGGCATGCAGGGCCCCCACTTACTCCCACAAGCAGGACAGTCCAAAGGTCGTGACAAGTCATATGGATCGAACATCCATGGGACTAGAAATCCTGGTGGGTGCGATAAACCCTGCAATGCATACAGATATTGGAGTGTAACCATAATTGATAAACCGTCCTCACAAAAAAGATGATATGGATACTTCGAAATATATAGACTAAATTGAGTGGGCAAACATTAACATAGACTGTTCTTAGGACTCACCACACAACAAAAGTGGGAGTACTAAAAAATACAGGGTTCAAACACAGAAATCAAGTACTGGACAATAGTACTTACTATAGACAAGCAAAGTTGCACTAATTAAACTCTGCAGACTATTTCTGCCACCGACCTACGGGATGTGCCCCGCATAACTGACTAGGCCATGGACTTTGTGAGAGATGTCTACCAGCACCATCACCATCTCGTCAACCTTGGAGAACCTAACAAATTGATCTTCCCACTCATAAACATGACGATGAAGACAGTCCACATCAGATTTGTCGGGAAGCTTTACAAGAACCACACCCTTCGTAATTGAAGGCATAGCTAGGAAATTGTTGTGGTGAAGTACACCCTTGAGAACACGCCCGACAACAATGCTACTAGAAAATACTAGTTCAGGACACATGGCGACAAGGACACATCAGCTGGATAGTTTAGCAGTAGAACTCATCCTCAGGTCTTCCAGTTCACACGGCATGACTTTGAGAACTTCATTTCCACCGTGAACCTAGTTGTAATTTAAACATAAACCAAATATTTTATTACTACCTCCGTTCAGAAATATAAGATGATTTTCGATATTTTACTCCATATAAGACTACATATATGCACAGAAATGAGGGAACAAAGACACTAGAACATTTCTTCAAAGGCATGAGAGGAGAGGGATTACTTGAAATATACATAACACAAGTTACTGAGGCTAATATACTCTCTTCAAAGGTAGCATTGTTGTTCATAAAGTAGTTGAAAGTAATCTATAAGAAATCAGTGTCAACCTCTTGCATGTTTTGGTCAAAAGAGGAATCTAGAACCGTCATTTGGCAAACAAAAATCACAAGAAAGATCACCCAGAAAGTTGTACTACTAGTACTAGTACTGCATGCTAGATGAGAAAACATGATCAAGATCGAGAAAAAGATCATCAAGAAGAGATATTACTTGGACTTGCTTAATGAGGGATCCCAGAGAGATTGAGGGGGCCTTGGACAGCGCGATGGCCTTGAGCTTGTCTGCAGTAGTCTCAGCGGGGTGCTTGCGCTTCTTCGTACCCTGAGCCTCGACAGTTTTGGCCAGAGCCATAGATATCACTTCGGTCGGTGTCGGGGATATACCCCGCAGTATGACCCGGCCGGAGTCGTAACCCGACCAGGGCTTGGTAAATCGGTGGGTGTTAAACCGGCAGATAGTTAAGACAGATAGCTAAGACAGATGGTAAACCGGCAAGTGTTAAACCGGCAGAGTTAAGACAGATGGTAGCACCGGCAGGTGTTAAGTCAATCATAACCCGACAGACAATGTTAAACCGGCAGACAATGTTAAACCGGTAGACATTGTTAAACCGGCAGACAATGTTAAACCGGCAAACAATGTTAAACCGGTAGACGTTGTTAAACCGACAGACAATGTTAAACCGGCAGACGTTAAGAAGCCCAGGAAAGGAAGTCAAAATAGTTTAAGTCTTAGTCCGAGATGGACTCTACATGTAACCCGCCCCTTTAATTTATATAAGGAGGGGCAGGGCTCCCCAAAGAGGGACAAGCAAGAAACAATCTCTAGGGCTAGACACAACTAGAGGAGAGCCGGTTTACGGCGACTCCCTTGTGATGATAATGAGATCTAGCCTCAAACGACATGTAGGGTTGTTATCGGATGATGTTTCCCGGGGACCGAAGCTGTCTAAACCCTTGTCTTGTGTTGCGTCTCTCGATTCCGCTCAACCCCTCTCAAGCTACCACATAGATGCGTTGGCCTCGCGACTAAGTCCTCACACTAAGGACATCTGACATGTTAATTCCACGACAGTTGGCGCCCACCATGGGGCCTGCACACGGTGGTGTTGAGTTCTTGGAGGGCTCCCCAAGGATCGAGAGGCTCGTGATTGGCCGGGTGAAGAAGAACCGGCACGAGGCAACCATACACGATTTACTTTGGATCTGGGAGTACAAGATTTGAGTTGATGAAAATTTAGGGTTCCATTTATATGCCGCTGACGTTTTCTGCTATGGACATGGTTTCGCCGGTGTGTCAAATCTTTGTATGCAACTCGCCTATAACCGGCATGGTTAGTGTCGCGATCTCATTCAACTTTGGTTCGCCGATGGGAGTAAGTCGCCGAAAACACACAAGGCCAAGTCCGGATCAAGACAGGAGTAATATTTCATCACATGAAGCATCAGACCCAAGGATTTCAAAGACTAAGGCATCTTCGACTCGTACATCATCTCGGCCGAATCGGTTCATCTCTTTGGTCAACTCTGATCGGTACATACACACAAGGAAAAACACCAGGAGGCTGATTCAAAAACTATGGAAGGAAGATTACTACATCTGCCCCTTTTAAAAAAACACGACAAGAGTGGACGAGGCCATGGACTCGGTCTCGCCTCTGTCTCTGTCCCTGAACCACCATCAACAGGCATGCCTCTAAACTGCCGTGCAGCCACGGCCCCCGCCGTACCGGCGCTTCTCCAACCCTCCGTTGATCCAGCCGCACCTTGCCATCATCTGCTTACTCAAGTCGCCTCGCGACCCAGCTGCGTCAAACTGAGCTGAGCCGCCCTAACCGTCCCGGCACGCCTCAAATTGTCTTCACCGTGAGCCACCTTCGCCGGCTTGCGTGTCACCTGTGACCGCTCCTTGATTTCTTGAGCCGCCGGTCTCTGTTTTTGCCTTGCCAGCGTGCAACTGCTGCCATGACCTCACCCCGACTGGCCTTCACCAACCTGCTGCCTCGCATGTATCTATTCCAAAATCGCCGATGGAGGTCCCAACCCGTATGTGCTTTAGAGATCAAAGTCAACCAAAATTGCTGTTAGCCCATGACCCGCCTCGCGTGCATCAGTTCCAAGGCATCGGCCTTGACTCCAAGCCGCCGCCCGTCCGAGCGTGTGCTGTCTCCTTCAGCTGATTTCTGCTATGGTCAAACCGCCAGCATATCGCTCCGCCGTTAGGTGTAGAGGGAGCATCCTCGGCAGCCATTGCGCTCACCTCCGCTGATCCGCTGCCATGCTTTTCATCTGCGGCTATAGCCCGCGTCTATGGCCTTGTGCTCGAGCTTCGTCGAGCCGCCGTCGTGGTGGTGACCCGCCACTACTGAGCACCGCAGCGAGCTGTCGTGACGTGCTACGCCGCTGTGAGTCACGAGGTGCCTACAGGCCACCTCACCTACGGCCGCACGGAGTCACCGCGGCCTCACGCCGTCCTTGAGCCATGCTGGCCGCTGTTGATTTTACTCCCCTACAGGTGCATTGAGTCGCCCCCGACTGCGTCGCCATTCTCCACTTCAGTAGCAGACCCTGCCAGCACCTTGTTGTCTCACGAGTCACGCCATCGCCACCGCCGCACTTCAACGCAGGTGGCTCGCCATGTGGGGTCGTTGTCGGTGTCAAAACCGGCGGATCTCGGGTAAGGGGTCCCGATCTGTGCGTCTTAGGCTGATGGTAACAGGAAGCAAGGGACACAATGTTTACCCAGGTTCGGGCCCTCTCGATGGAGGTAAAACCCTACTTCCTGCTTGATTAATATTGAAGGTATGTGGAATACAAGAGTAGATCTACCACGAGATCATAGATGCTAAACCCTATGAGCTAGCCTATGATGGTATGATTGTAATTGCGATCGGCCTTCTAAGGACCATGCTCACCGGTTTATATAGACACCGGAGAGCTAGGGTTTACATGGAGTCGGTTTACAAGGAAGGAAACATAATATCCGGATCGCCAAGCTTGTCTTCCATCCGGACACGAGCCGAAGTCTTGAGTCTGGTATCCTAACACTTCTATAGTCCGGACGATGTATATAGTCTGGGTGTCCGGATACCCCCTTATCCAGGACTCCCTCAGTAGCCCCTGAACCAGGCTTCAATGACGATGAGTCCGACGCGCGGTCTAGTCTTCGGCATTGCAAGGCAGGGTCCTCCTCCAAATACTCCAAGGTAATTATCGAACACGTAGGTTGTGTCCAGATCTGCAAGATGATCTTCACACACCCTTAGCATAAATCCGTTCTGCTGGCAATCTTCGTACGTCGTGCCCTTGCATCGTGACCTGGTCCAACACGAACCAGCGTTTCCTGCTCCACCTCGACTCGCGTCGCAAGGCGGTTTTATCGGCACGTCCTGCCAAAGCAGAGATCGTGTCCCTCTTAATACGGGATCTTTCATCAGTATGGGCATATGCGACCCCACGATGACTGTTGGTATAATTCCGTGTTTCTTTTTAGATAAGTCTCAAGCGGTCACACTGAGGACTCTTGGTATTCACCCCTTTTATAAAGGGGTCAAGGCCTATGCCTCGTTTCCACCTCTCCTGCTCCCTCTCGCACCTCAAGCTCCATCGCTCAAAACCTAAGCTCGAACACCCCAGATCTTCCAGTATGTCTGGATCCTACGCAGCAGGCCGGTGGGTGGCCTCCTCGATTCAGGAGGAGGATATTGCGAAGCTGAGGGAGGTTGGATACCTGACTGCTGATATCCAGCACCGGCTTCCTGCTCCGGGGCAAGTCATCCCCACGCCGGATCCCAATGAGAGCGTCGTGTTTACTCCTCACTTCCTCCGAGGCCTAGGCCTCACCCTTGACCCCTTTGTGAGGGGGCTCATGTTCTATTATGGCTTAGATTTCCATGATCTGGCTCCAGACGCCATCCTCCATATCTCGTCTTTCATTATCGTGTCTGAGGCTTTTCTCCACGTCAACCCACACTTCGGCTTATGGCTAAGGACCTTCAATGTGAAGCCGAAGATGATCGAGGGGTGACATGCGGAGTGCGGAGGCGCCATAATAAGCAGGAGCGCCGATGCCCCATGGCCAGAGGGTTCTTTCCTGGAAGTGTCCGACGTATGGCAACGGAGATGGTTCTATGTCACCGCTCCCAGAGGCACAAAGTGGGTAGCTGCCACCGAGTTCCGCTCAGGCCCTCCATCACAGTTGGCGTCTTGGACCGATGTGGGATGGAGTTATGGGCCTGCTGGCGATGTACCAAAACTGCAGAATCACATCCGGGAGCTTATTAGGAGGGACATAAATCTTGTCAGCATAATTCAAGTAATGCTAGTCCGGCGGATATTGCCATGCAAACGCTGGCCTCTCCGCATGTGGGAGTTTAATCCAAAGGGTCCGCAGACTATTAAGCACTTCTTCAGCCTGACGGTCGAATGAATGTGTAAATTATTCTTCGGATCACAAGCAAAGTGTCCGGACACCACCGAGGATGCGGGCCTAAGTGCAATCGCCTAGATGCCCAAGTAAGTAACCTTAAAGTCAGGCACTTTATTTATATTTATCATGATTATTATTCTAACATTCCCTTCGCGACCAGGAATGGCTTGACAAGGCAAAGAGAATTAGGTGTCCGGCACCACTTCCTGAAGGCTCGCCCGGTCCCACCATTGCGAAGATGCTGGACCGGGCGCTCAGCAAAATCCCTTCAGGGAAAGGCGAAGGAGAGGGCAGTGAATCTAAACTTCATGTGTTGCGCATCCAGACCGGGGAAATTGCTAACTCTCCTATGGAGGATAGTCGGGAAGGGAAGGTCAAAGCCTCCTCCCCATGCGGGAAGAAGAGGGCCGCCTCCGAAGATTTCTAGGCGGAGACGCCCAAGCAAGGGAAGAGAACATCACGAAGGGGCTCTACTGCGACGGGTGCCCTCATCACGCCATGCCCACCAACGGGCCAGCCCTCCAACAAGCCGTAAGTCATTCATTAATTCGAAGGTGAGATGTTACTCCGAGATACATAACCAGGACTTCGTTTTTTGTAGTCCGGCGAGCAGCTCTTCTCAACAGAGTTCGTCTTCTGGGGACCTTCGTCCGGAGATGATGGAGAGTGAAACCCCACCCCATTCTCCACCTCATGAGGCGGGCGACACGGAGGTGTCGTCACGGAGGAGTCCGGATATACCGAAGTCGGAGGCTAGTACGTCAGCTACCCTGAGCCCGAAGCACTTGGCTCCCACGAGGGGCGATGAGAAGGGTCCGACGCAGTTTAGTGTCTGCCCGGACGTACTGATGGGCCGTCTAGAGCGAGCCGCGCTCTCGGAGGAGCGCCGCTATTTAATGAGCATGGTGCTCACGAAGATTTCATCCGCTACCAACGGCTTGAATGAGGCATTTACAAACCTGCTCAAAGGCTTTGAGGTATGTAGTGAAACAAATGCACAACTTTTTGGTTATGAAGCACGCGCTAGGTGTGCTCCCTGTAGATAGTATCCCCTGAGACCCTGGTTGCCCGCCATAGGCGGAAAATGGGGGATCATATACTAATGGCTGCACCATACGTGTGCGCATGTATACAAGGATCCGGCAGCCGACCAGTCTATTGAAGTTGCTGAGCTAAGGAGGCAAATCGGATCCATCGATGCCAATATCACGCTGGTGAATAAATGTCTTGAGGAGTCCCAGGGTATGTGCTTGGTTTTTATTATAATGTATAGGAAAATGCCAAAGAGGCATAATATTAATGCAATGTATTGGCACTGCAGATGGTGCTGCTGCCGTGGAGGCCCTGAGGGCGGAACTTGCTCAAGCCAAGGAACAAGCTCGGGCTAGCAATGCGGCTGCCCTAAAGGCGGCCGAAGAGTTGAGAGCCAAACAGGCTGCTCGTCGCCGAAGCGAGGAAAAGATAGCCGAAATGGCTGAAGAGTTAAAAAATGCCGCCGGCCGATACGCACTCCTTGAAAAGGAGAATAAGGCTAGTTCGGCCGAGCTGGACAAGGCACGTAATGCCGCCAAGGAGATGCGGACCGAGATCCGGAGTATGCGGGAGGAGCTCCAACAAGCTGACAAAATCGTGGCTGGGGGCTCGTACTTACTACCGATGAAGTTCTTGGATCCGAAGTATGCTCCCCTAGCGGGTTGCATGAGTCCTGCAGACGCATATGCGGATTTGGCGAATAGCACAGCTGATGCTGTCAAGTTCTTCGCGGGTCAAGGAGATGAAGAAGTGGAGAAGCTTTTCTGGTCGCATTTCAATGCTCCCACTCGCCCGCTGCCACTGAATTTGAAGGTGGCTGCTATGGTGGAGCTCCACAGGCTGTCCGGACTTGCAATGCAGTCTGTAATAGACCATCTTTGGCCGAAGGGGCCTAAGCCGGACAGCTACTTTGGTTTGGTGCAGCAATTCCTTGGAGCCGTTTCCCGGATTGAAGCCATAAGGAGGTCGGCGTGCATAGAGGGTGCGCGGATGGCTCTAGTCCGCATTAAATCCTACTGGACGGATATGGAGGCCACTGTAATAGAGATCCAAGATCCGGCGGGAGGCCCACATCCGGCCGAGCACTACTTGGCGCAAGTCACAGAAGGTGCCCGCCTGATAGAGGCACAGTGCTCGACGAGTGTTTTATTCGAGTGATAAGTCAAATCATTGTAGAAAACAATGTTTAGTTTAATTATGAGGCTGTGTTTATACTTTTGCCCGGAAGTATGATTGTCCTCCCTTTGTGGCTATTCTTATATGTATAAGTAGTCTGAAAGATAGCAGTCGTTGGCTTCAGCCCCCTCGCGGACAATGCGAGGGTGTTGGCGAGAAAAATATGCATAATCACACTTGATCCAACGTATTGGTCCATTAAGGAGGTGATCGCACGCCGAACTAGGCAACCGGACTATATAGTTGTAACACTTTCGCTTAGCCATGGGAGTCTAATGGTGGGGCTACTATGTAGCCCCTGGTACCTCCACATGCATCCGAATATGGGCGCGTGTGTACATGGCCGGGAAACGTCCCTTCGTTAAGGCGGAGGAATCTTTAGGGATTCCGGTGAGTCTTCGAGTGGTTGAACAGTCTCTCGCTGTATCATGACGGTCAGTTTTCGGCTTTCTGTACTGAGGCGCTCATATGGAATAACCAGGGCACAATCGCAGTAGTTCTCCTTTGGCCTGCCTTAGCTGGATGATAGCGGAACGTAAGGCGGCAAACCCGGGAGCCTGGCAAACCCAATATTTTGACCAAAGACATGATTCGGAGCTGATGCATATACGGCCAAACTCGTGACGCCGCACACTCCTGAGGGTATTCGGTCTTTTGTAAAAGAAGATAGGCTGACAAGAGCCTATTTTAAGCCCTTTATTTCTAGGTACGTGCAATTTAGTCTGCCGTGGCCAAATGCCAAAAACGACAGTATCCTCTGTGGGTATAGAACCCATGGGATGGTTAAACAACAAGAGGCAGTAGAAAAGGTTTAACAGGGGCTTAATCTAAAAAGAAACTTGTTGCACGGGGCCCTGCTGCACGTCTGCGCCTTTGTCTCCTTTGTGTTGTATCCTGGAAGGGTATCGCGTGAATGCTGTCTGCAAAAAAGAAAAACTCGTAGGAGGGTGCAACGTAAGTATGCGATCAGTAATAAGAGTGTAAGCTGTTGGCCTGCCAATACGGTCGAGCCAAGCGTGGGGCTATATTAAGTATAGACAGCCCCTAATTTCCCTTATGGGATTACATATACAGTGCCCTATTTGAATTTATCCGGGCTACCGGACTCGTCTTACCGTGTCTGTGGTCGTAATGACCAATCATGTTTTCTAAAACTGGAGGCTTCTTATAGTCCGGCCTCCAGGGCCGTCGCGTATTCCTCTGCACGTGAAGGGCGCTTTATGATTCCGCTAACGGTGATGACGCCACGGGGACCGGGCATCTTGAGTGTAAGGTGGCCATAGTGCGGCAATGCGTTGAAGCGGGCGAAGGCCATCCTTCCTAGCAATGCGTGATAGCTGCTTTGGAAGGGTGCGATAGTGAAGAGCAGCTCTTCGCTTCTGGAGTTGCCTGGGGAGCCGAATGTTACTTCTAGCACGACGGAGCCCCTGGCACAGGTTGCAACACCTGGTATCACCCCTTCAAAGGTGGTGTTGCTTTGTTTAATTCTAGATGGGTCTATCCCCATTCTGCGAACAGTGTCCTCGTATATTAAATTGAGACCACTGCCGCCGTCCATGAGGACACGGGTGAGACGGTATCCATCGATTATTGGGTCAAGCACCAAGTCCTGTGATCCTCCTCACCGAATTGTGGTTCGGCCGTCCATGTGATCGAAAGAGATTGGACGAGACTTCCAGTAGTGAGATGTGGGTACGACGGGCTCTACATCATGCGCTTCTATGGGCGCGTGTTCGTGCCCTCTCGTGGATGTGTGAGTCGTGTGGATCATGTTTACTGTTTTAACCTCTGGCGGGAATTTTTTCAGCACCCCAGTGTTCGGCTGGTGAGGTTCATCATAGTCTTCGCTTGGTGTGCCCCTCCCCTTGTGTTCGGCATTTAATTTTCCGGCCTGCTTGAAAACCCAGCACTCTCTATGGGTGTGGTTCGCAGGTTTCTCCGGGGTTCCATGAATTTGTCATAGTCTGTCCAGGACTCTATTCAAACCGAACGATCCATCTTTACTGCCTTTGAATGGCTTCTTTTGCTGATCAGGTCGAGAGCCCCTGAATCCGGCGTTGATCGTCGTGCTGTCTAGGCTCTCTTCCTTGTTTTGGCGTTTGTTTTTATTACGCCGTGGCTTGCCGTTGCCATCCCTTAGTTCGGATGTGCTGGGGTCGCTGGTGCCTTTTACGGGCCAACCAGCTGTCCTCACCTGCGCAAAAGCGAGTCATGAGGCTTGTCAAGGCTGCCATTGTCCTTGGCTTTTCTTGGCCGAGGTGTCGGGTGAGCCATTCGTCACGGATGCTATGTTTGAAATCCGCTAAGGCTTCAGCGTCCGGACAGTCGACAATTTGATTCTTCTTAGTGAGGAATCTATTCCAAAGCTTGCGGGCGAACTCTCCGGGCTGTTGGATTATGTGACTTAGATCGTCTGCATCCGGAGGCCGGAGATAAGTCCCTTGAAAATTGGCCCTAAAAGCGTCTTCGAGTTCCTCCCAACTCCAAATTGAGTTTTCGGGGAGGCTTTTTAACCAGTGTCGAGCTGGTCCCTTCAACTTGAGGGGAAGGTATTTTATGGCATGGAGGTCATCCCCACGAGCCATGTGAATATGCAGTATAAAATCCTCGATCCAGACCCCTGGGTCTGTCGTGCCGTCGTATGCTTCTATGTTCACAGGTTTAAATCCTTGTGGGAATTCATGGTCCAGTACTTCTTCGGTGAAGCACAGGGGGTGAGCAGCCCTCTGTATCTGGACGCATTGTGGCATGTAGTCGGCTATTGTTGTGTCCGGGGTTGATTCCGAACTGGTATCTGGCTTTTATGAGCGTTTGGGTGACCATAGTCCTGCGCTGGGATGTGTCTTCTAGGTCCATATATGGACCTGGCTGCACCGGTATTTTTATCCGGATGCTCGCGTGGACCGTGCGTAGTATCCGCAGCCGCTCTGTTATTGTTGTGAGGCGGTACGTCTAGTTTCTTGGTCGAATTTTCTTTTGGTGGAACGGCCACATCGTCGAATTCTAGCAGTAGCTTGCGCTTCAGATAGCTTTTCGTATGGCGGTCGTCGCCATATCTTTCTTCAGTGTCTAGCACCTTATTCCATCTGCGACTTAGCTTTTCCTGTGCAGCCTTGAGCCGTTGCTTATGCTTTTCTAGACTTCTTGCGGCGGCCATAAGCTTTCTGTGGAGGTTGTCTCGTTCCACTTGTTCGTCCGGGATGATGAATGCATCGTCGTCCGGACTGTCTTCCTGTTCTGGGGCGACATCCTGAGCTCGTCCCTTCGGATCATTGTGATCGGGTATTTGCTTCAAACTTGATTTGGCGTGACCTGGCTCGTCCTGCTCCATCGCTGGGTCCATGTGGTCATTATTGCTTTCGGAGTTTGCGGGTATATTAGCCCTTCTTGCGCTCCTGTCGCTATTTTTGCCATTGCTGGATTTTGAGCGGCGTCTGCGCCGCCTATTTGTCTTTTGCCTGGGTGTTTTATCGTCCGGGCTGCCATCCTTATTGGGCGTATCTACCATGTGTATATCGTGTGACAAGTTAGTAGTCCCGCGCTCCAGGGATTCTGGAGCCTCTCCTGCATCATTGTCCATACCGTCGATGTCTTCGGAGTCAAGCACGTCGGTTAATTCTTCGATCGTGGCAATGAAGTGGGTGGTGGGTGGGTGCCGAATTCCTTCGTCGCCTGCTTCCTACTCGGGCAGGACATAGTTCGGCCCAGAGTCTCCTGACAAAGAGAGAGACTTCAAGGAGTTCAGCATGTCGCCAAAGGGCGAGTGCTGAAAGATGTCCGCAGCGGTAAACTCCATTACCGGAGCCCAACCTGGCTTGGCTGGCTCGAGAGTGGGCGGAACAGGACCAACAGCCGGATATGAGTCCGGGGGTCCGGGGTTACAGGCCTCCACAGAGGTGGGACCCATGTTCGGCTCCACCGCCGATAAATCCACGGCCTGCGGAGCAGGGTCCAGCCCTCTATCCATAGGTAATGCAACCTGTCCTGGATTTAGATCCAAGGCTTCTTCAGGGATGATGTCCCGGGCACTGTCCGACAGCAGGTCTAGGCCGTGCTCGTTGTGGCTGTCCGGCGCTCCTGGCGCAGGTTCGAATCCGTCGAAGATCAAGTCTCCGCGGACACCATCTGTGTAGTTCAAGTTTCCGAACCTGACCTGGTGGCCAGGGGCGAAGCTGTCGATCTGCTCCAACTGGCCAAGTGAATTGGCCCGTAGTGCGAAGCCACCAAACACAAAGATCTGTCCGGGGACAAAAGTCTCACCCTGGACCGCGTTGTTGATGATTGAAGATGCCATCAAGCCTCGAAGTGACGACACAGAGGAACTCTCATTGAAAGCACCAATGTCGGTGTCAAAACCGGCGGATCTCGGGTAGGGGGTCCCGATCTATGCGTCTTAGGCTGATGGTAACAGGAAGCAAGGGACACAATGTTTACCCAGGTTCGGGCCCTCTCGATGGAGGTAAAACCCTACTTCCTGCTTAATTAATATTGAAGGTATGTGGAATACAAGAGTAGATCTACCACGAGATCGTAGAGGCTAAACCCTATGAGCTAGCCTATGATGGTATGATTGTAATTGCGATCGGCCTTCTAAGGATCATGCTCTCCGGTTTATATAGACACCGGAGAGCTAGGGTTTACATGGAGTCAGTTTACAAGGAAGGAAACATAATATCCGGATCGCCAAGCTTGTCTTCCACGCAAAGGAGAGTCCCATCCGAACACGAGCCGAAGTCTTGAGTCTGGTATCTTGACGCTTCTATAGTCCGGACGATGTATATAATCTGGCTGTCCGGATACCCCCTTATCCAGGACTCCCTCAGTCATCCCTGAACAACCTCATCTACGAGTCGCATCCGCCTTGGCCATAAGCTTTCACGGGTTCCGCCTTTTGGGCACCTCTACTGACTCGCCGCGCCGGGTCACGTTCGCTGCGTCGAGCTGCCACCGCCGTCACCGGGAGAAAGCTTCATCTTAAGTTGAAGTTGACTCTGCCGTGCCGGCTCACCTTCTCGACCGCCGCCCTCCGCCCCTTCCTATGAGCCACGCGGCCTGGCATCACCCGCCTCCGCCTTCCTAGGCTTCGGTCCGGCCCTTTGCGCGTCCTCAAGCCGCCGTGAGCCGCCGCTGGTGCTCCGACCCACCACTGAAAACTGCTTGCAGGTTGCCGTTGTGCTCACCTCCGCTGTCCGCGTGCACCTCGCGCAGATTGTCTTTGTTACGTCCTCGAGCGCCGCCCTCCGTCGGCTTACCGCGGTGCCTCCCCTTGCTGGGGGCTTCTGCTCCTGGCCGCTGTGCTCCCACACCTCTGCCTCAACTCACCGGGGGGCGGTTTGTGCCCACTGTGCGCCGCGCTCTCACAGCTCCGCCTCCGTTTAGCTATGCGGCCGGATTAAGCTGTTTCTGCCACCACAAGTCGCCGCCACCATGTTGATTCACCGGCGCGTTGAGCTGCCCCAGCCATGCGGCCTCGCCTCTTTTCCAAACAGCCGCGAGCTGCTTCCGCGCAGACCAAGTGGACCCCGCACGGACCGAGCTGTCGGCCGCCGCTGCTGTTTGCCTTCTGCCGCGAGCTGCTCACCGCAATGGCCGCCCCAAGATGGTCTTGGCTTGCGCCTCTCAGCCATAGAGCCGTTTGTTTTTTGCTGACCCACCTATGCGCCCTTACTGCTGTCCTCCGGCGCCCTTGTACGCTATCGACGAAGTTCGCCTGGCCAAGTCGCCAATGTGCCTCTCTGTTCAACGGACAAGTTACGTTGATCCGCCCCCGATGTCAATCCGCTCGTGGCCAAGCTCACCCCACTGTGACCAAACCGCCGGCGCCCCTCCACCTCGGCTTAGCCACCTGCTGGCCTTGCCACACCCAAGGCTAACTCGCCACGCATCTAAGCAAGCAGACATCGCTCCTCCATCGTGCCACCTTAAGCCATTACCAGCACGGGCTTTCTTCTGAGCCAGCAGAGGCCGTTTTGAGTCGCTGGGGCCGCTTTGAGTCGCCGGCTCCCAATCCGCCTTGAACGCCTCTGCTGCCATGGCCCTTTTTTCCCCGGCCTTGAGTCGTCCTCGCATCACGCCGTCGTCCACCACGACCCGTGTGGTTGAGTCACTCTATTATGGCTTCCGCCAAGCACGCCTCCGCCAAACACGGCATTACCTTCGCGAGGAGCCGACCCTGCCCTTACCTCCAGGTTGTCTCAGCGTCAGCCGCCATGACAGGCCCTGAGCTGCCTTTGCCCCATGGACCCATTGGGTTCTGCTCCATGAGCCGCCGGTTTGTTGGATCGCTGAGCCGCCACCACGGTCACGGGTCCATCTTGAGCACCTGCGCCCTTTCACTCCTCTGTTAAAAAGCCGTGCTGCTGCACCGTCCCCGCTGATGCTGCTCCCTTATTGTGCGGTTGCACTGATTGGAACAACAGAGAAGAAAAGGTCAAAGGTGTCCAAGTGCTGAAAAAAAGAATCATTGAAGCAGTATAATTCAGATCAGTTGGAAAACCAACGATGTACATGACTGGCCCGATGTTCCAGGGAAAGATAAGGTGCTATCCGCCTTATTTTTTTTTTAAATGTACTTTAAATTCCTCCTAGAACAATTATCCTCCCTTTAAATATTTTTGTTCCATGTTCATGGCAGGGACGACAAGATCATCTGTCATCCAAATACACCGGGACAGTTATTCACCACCGAAGTGGAGTTATATCGTGGATATGGAGTGCAGAGCATCATCATTTTGCACTAACATTTATCCGTGCTGGCATGCTCAATGGAAGTGCTTACGCTGCCGCCCTTGCGGTCCGGTCCACATCAGCTTGTTGGGATCGTGTCTGCTTGTTGTCAATAAACGTGCACAAATTGCCGCCCCCGAGGCCTGGTCTACATCAACACGTTAGGCCGCATCTGTTTACATGAGCTATTTATTGAATAAAAAGCCATTCAGTGCTTGGGTAGCCCAGCTTTCTTCCAACAAATTGGAGGTAAATTATCATCAGCCACTGGCTGCGCTGGATGGTTCAATGGACATGTGCACAAATTGCTACCACTATAGTTCGGTTAAACTTCAAACAGTCAGTTGGAAGGAACCATTGGCCGAGTTGCTGACACGACTCATACGGGATCATTTATAACCCGCTGCAATCACCTCAACCTTATGTGGGTTACATCGTGTTATCAAACCAATGATATATACCTTCTGCTATGATCAAGTACGAAGAATCTCAAGACAACTCTTTGAGTCATCTTAAGACTCGGGGGCTATGATGATATGGTTCAGCAAGTCTTGCCAGTTTCAGCAAATTCAAGTGCCACAGGATGTTGAAGGGAAAGATAACCCGGTACCGGAGGCTACTGTTATATTGCTAAAAATATTAAGGCCGTCAGAAATATTCCGGCTCATAATGATGCTTCCAGTTTATAGTCGGGTTTAAGGGAAATCCTGTCTCCCACACAGCGCTAAAGCCCTTAGTATCTGGTTTAAATCCGGTTTAAGAGGAAACTATCTCTTGCAAAGCTCCGACGCTCTCAATATCCGGTTCAAAATCCCCGTTTAAGAAGAGTTTATATCTTGCAAAAAGTTAAAGGTTGCTAAAGAGAACTTGCTGCCATGATGCGCGGTTCAAACATGGGTATCCTACCTTATTGGCTTATTATATGGTTGATCACAGTTGTGACTACCCTATTGATACGGCTATCGAGCCAATATTATCATAAGGGGCCAAAGAGAGTTTGTTGCACAACACAACTCAAACATAGGCACCCGGCGAACATAGCTCAAAAATATAGCACAAGGGGGCTTCTGCTTAAAAAGCGATTTCCTGTTTGCTCATTAAACCGGCTATCATGCCACAACAAAACTTGGGAGCTTCACACCCAAGGGGACAAAGAGAATCTTGTTGCTACGCACAGCTCAAACATAGGCACCCATCGAGCACAGCTCACAAAGTTACTTGGGGGCTCTTTGTGCACTGCAATAAAGAGTTTGAAAGGACCCTTGTAATATGCTATCAAGCACGGCTTGGAAGCCTGGTGTATTCACCTAAAACCCCGGGTTAACCTGCCTTCATCAAGTAGGCCACTCCTATCCAGGTAATCCTGGCATGACCCGCCGAACGTTTGATAAGTCAATCTTATACAGACCCTGAACTTGTCAAAGTTAAAACGACGATTGGTTAGTTGGAGGTCCATCTTAAATGGCTTATCAAATGGTTTTAACTCAGTGGCCTGGCAGCCCATGAAAAGCCTCGAATTTGGGCCTGGCAGCCCTTGAAAAGCCTCGACTACACGATTTTATTTGCCTTTGTCAAGATTTTTCTCTTTTGATAAATTTTATGTTGAACCAGTGTCTATTGACCTTGCTTGACTATCAGTCATCAAATTAACCCGGTGTTCATTAACCCGGCTCGACTTTCAACTATAGGTTGTCAGTACATAATCACTTATAATCCGGTGTTTATTGACCCGACCTGGCTTTGGACTATAAGTCGCCAGTATATATTTGGATTGCGCCATTGGAATCATGCGCTTATAAATCGGTGGGTATATTATTCAAATAGCCAACATGGCTGGATTGTTATTATGGTTATCAAAAACCAGTATTATGATTAAGGTTTTCAAAGTCGCTTTAGCGCAATGGCTATCATATTATCAATGGATATGATTTATTCTACAATTGAAGGAATAGTCCCGAGTTGCTGCAGGCTTACAACCCGGCACTTGGGGGCTACATTATTTAAGTTGAGATTACATCAAATATGCAAGTCTCATGTCGCTGCAAGCATGCACCATGACACTTGGGGGCTAATGCAAAGTCATTCTTTGCTCATCTTATTGAAGACCCGACTCATCACATTATAATGAGCAAGCCCTTGGGGGCTACCAATTGCTCCTGTCAACAATTCAAGGTACAAAGCTTTTTTATCAATTATATTGAAGGTTCCATTGCTCAGTTGGTAAAGCACAAGGCTCTTAACCTTGTGGACGTGGATTCAAGCCCCATGATGGGGGTTACATCATATGATGTTATTTTCATTGAAGTATATATCAAGTCCCAGCTCAATATTATCTTACTGAGCCAGCCCTTGGGGGCTACACATCACCGCTCAAATTTACATGATTATATTTACAAAGTCCCTGCTCATTATTGTATAATGACCCGGCCCTTAGGGGCTACACTGGTTGAAGTTTTTATGAGCATCAGGAAATTACAAGTCCCAGGTTGCTGCAAGCATGACAACCCGACACTTGGGGGCTACATATGTGGAAATACTCAGTTCTGACTAGTGATTGAGATAAACAAACTGGATTTCTTCAAGCTTGTGACATTCATATTGAAGCAAATCCTAAGCTGTTACTACATTACCTTCTTAAGATTTGGGGGCTACAAGTGATGGGTATATAAGAGGTATATTTTCAAAAGCTGATGTTAACAAACAGTTATGATCCGGTGCCATCAATATTTGTAAACCGACAAAGTTCAACATTCTTAAACCGGCAAGTTTTACATTCTTAAACCGGCTAAAGATCAGAATTTCAAAGACCAATATTTTTGTTAAGCATTAGGAGCTGAGTCAAAGAAGTTATTCTTCACAATTTCTCTATGACAAACCAATGTCAGCAAATTGATTATGAAGCTGGCCTATTAAACCGGATTTTCTAGAAGAAGGAAGTGACAAGGACTTAAGGATGATCAGAATAAGTTTAACATGGATAAATCCAAATTAAACTGGGGGCTAATGTCAGGGATATACCCCGCGGTATGACCCGGCCGGAGTCGTAACCCGGCCGGGGCTTGGTAAACCGGTGGGTGTTAAACCGGCAGACAGTTAAGACAGATGGCTAAGACAGACGGTAAACCGGCAAGTGTTGAACCGACAGAGTTAAGATAGATGGTAGCACCGGCAGGTGTTAAGTCAATCATAACCCGACAGACAATGTTAAACCGACAGACAATGTTAAACCGGCAGACGTTGTTAAACCGGCAGACAATGTTAAACCGGCAGATAATGTTAAACCGACAGACGTTAAGAAGCTCAGGAAAGGAAGTCAAAATAGTTTAAGTCTTAGTCCGAGATGGACTCTACATGTAACCCGCCTCTTTAACTTATATAAGGAGGGGTAGGGCTCCCCAAAGAGGGACAAGCAAGAAACAATCTCTAGGGCTAGACACAACTAGAGGAGAGCCGGTTTACGACGACTCCCTCGTGATGATAATGAGATCTAGCCTCAAATATCATGTAGGGTTGTTACCGGATGATGTTTCCCGGGGCTCGAAGCTGTCTAAACCCTTGTCTTGTGTTGCGTCTCTCAATTCCGCTCAACCCCTCTCAAGCTACCACATAGATGCGTTGGCCTCGCGACTAAGTCCTCACACTAAGGACATCTTATGTGTTAATTCCACGATAGTCGGTCTTCCAGGGTCCATCAAGAAACTATCAAATAGAAATAAAATAAAAGAAACCATAATCACAAACCCAAAAGAAGAACAGAGAGGGAGTTATAGGATTAGTCTCGGGGTTACAACACTGGGCCTTGGCCAGAATCAACACCATTGATGCGCTCAGCTTTCCTTCTTTGGGAGAGAAGAACAATGGCAGAAGCGAGTCGAGGTTTTCTTGACGAAATGAGGAACAAGATGAGGGAGAAGCGAGTTGGGGTTTTCTTCAAGAGAGGAAGCCGAGGGAGAAGAGTGAAATGATGGTTTCTTCGTTCGTCCAACTTACTGCTGGAAAGGTGGGGGTTTTGTGATTTGACGGCTCATTTGGCATTACTGTGGGGCTTCGATCGGGGTAGTCTACCATGCAGTTGGGCACTCTAGTATGGAGTAATTTAGTGCATGGCTAGTGGACCCCGATGCTGGCTGTCCGACACATTAGCGAAAGTGAGTACCAAGGTTCCCGACGACCGTCGAGGAGGATCCACACGGTAGAGAGTGTCCACTATTTCTGAAGAAAAAAATGATTACAACAAGCATTTCCACTCTTACGCCGGAGGAGTGCGAAACACGGCAACCACCTGAACTTACACAGTGCACCTACTACTAGGCATGTGCAGTGGTTCATACGTCAGTACTACATAACTTTTTGCTATTGTAGTAAGATATGACGATAACAAATGATGTTGTGCCCATGTCAACTATATGAACAGTAATGTAACATAGTACCCCTTTTGTGATTGTCTAATCAACAATGAACAGTAGGGTCAATGTTAATAGAACTAAGTCTATAGTGCATGAAGAGTATGGTGCTATAGTACACAACAAAACATGAACCATATGAAGCACAAATCAGTGTTAGGCAGGGTGTATGAAGGGTGCATGGGATGGGAGCAAAAGTTACCTTCTTGACCCACTTTTGGGTATTTGGCAGACTGAATGAAGGGTGCATGAGTCCACACAAGTAGGTTAACACAAATACACTAGGAGCATGCTTGAAGAGGGGTGCTGAGATGAGCATGCATGAAGAAGGAACAACTATATTGAGATGAGAATGCAACCAAACACACCCACACGCTTTGTGCTACAGTGACTGATCTGCACCTTTCGAGTTTGATGCAACGGTCATGTTGCGTCGAGACATGGACATGCCCATGCAGAGGATGCCTAAACACCACCGAAGTCCCTCTGCTTCTTGAGGCGCACGACATTGGTGATGTAGGGTGCCACCACCCGTAGAGCCCGCTCCCGATCGACGGGAGCCAGCTCGTCAAAGACGGCGTCCAATGGCATGAATGGATTCCGGTGATGGAGCCCTAAGAGTATTAGCCAGGCAATGGCGACAACAGCGAGCAACCCGTCCTTGTCCAGCTCCGTCCCCACCATCGCGCGGAGACGACTTAGCTCCTCGAAGATATATATAGGTAAAGAAGGATACCAGGTCAGGAATGCTGCAGCTTGTTGAAGTCGATGTGGTGGTCGAACGGGTTTAGCCCGACGCCCGTCATGGTCACGCTGGCATGACGGTAGGCATCATGCATCCACAACACGTGCGTGGCAACATGGTCCACCAAGTGGCTGAGGTGATCCTAGACCTCGTCACAACCGACCTGCTCACGCTCCAGACGGCTCGCCTAACCGCCTATCGTATCTCCCGCTTTCTACAGCAACACCGCCGACGCCTCGAGCATCTTTGTGGTGGACGCCTGCCGCTTTTGAAGCTCCTAGAACTCCCGCACATAAAGGAGGAGCATGCTACTTCCCTACTCCTTGTTCTCACGGAGCTCCACGTCCTTGGCATGAGCTCCGCATCCTTAGCTAGGAGCTCCTGTGTCAGGCCCCTCACCTCAGACTCCGTGATCTGGTGCACCGCCATGGAACCAAGTAGAAGCAATGGGGAGATGAAGCAAAGGGGGTGAAATGGCTGAAAGGCAATGCAATCTAGGTAAGGCGGAGGGAGCCAGCCGAGGAGCGGGGTGAATCTTTTGGTTTCCACCATGGGAAAATACCAGTCGACGACTTTTCACATCATGGAGCAGTGGGTTTTATAGGCGGAGTCATCGTGACTAATTTCTGCCACGCCTGCTCCCATCAACCAAAATAAAATCCTGCCGTGCCTGCCGCACCCAAATACCAGAGCAACACCGCGGTGGATATTTAAATTTACCTGCCAGCAAGGAGATAAAAAAGAGGTAAAAACAAATGTGGTGGTGGTCTAGCTAATCAGTCGCACTAGCCCAACTAGCTAGCCACCATGTTTCACTGATGTACTCGGCGGGAAAGGTGGTCTTTCAAGATTTGACGACTCATTTACTTGCTTTGGCTCTACGACCGAGGAGGACCCAGAAAACGCGCATTAGGGCGTCTCACGTCTCGGCAAGGAAGAAAATATGCATGTACCATCCGAGAGGACCCCGAAACCGCACGGTATGGTGTGCCATGTCCCAGCTCAAAGGAAAAATGTGCGTGTAAAAATATAATGTATCAGACGTACTACCTGTGGTTTGACCTCGGCACTCAGCCAATCGGTATAAAATACCCCACTAGCCACACAACTTCATCATGCTAACGTGGCACGGAGGATAGGTGTGGTTAGCTCCATCTCGACCAACCACAATGTCTCTTGTTCTAGGCGATTCTTCTATTTTCCAAGCTTTTTTAGTTATAATAACACACAGCAAGCTCGTGCCGCTCTTCGTGTGTGCTCGTGCGTCTAAAGGAGATGATGGAGAGGAGAGAGAGATCGCAGACATGGGACCCACCAGTAAGTGAGTCAATGGTCAAGCACGTGTGGACGAGCCACTCCCTCTACTCTACTCAATGTAATACTATATAAAATCAAGTTATGGGACAAAGCCAACAACCGTTGTTGTTTCAGGCTATCGACTTACGCTTTGTAGTCCAGGTTGCCAGTTTGAATCTCGTCTTTCAGATTTGTTAGTTTTAGGTCCAAATTTGATCAATGACAAGTGGGACCTGAGGGAGTCCTGGATAAGGGGGTATCCGGACAGTCAGACTATATTCATCGTCCGGACTATAGAAGCGTCAAGATACAAGACTCAAGACTTTGGCTCGTGTCCGGATGGGACTCTCCTTTGCGTGGAAGACAAGCTTGGTGATACGGATATTATGTTTCCTTCCTTGTAACCGACTCCATGTAAACCCTAGCTCTCCGCTGCCTATATAAACCAAAGAGGATGGTCCTTAGAAGGTCGGTCACAATTACAATCATACCATCATAGGCTAGCTCTTAGGGTTTAGCCTCTATGATCTCGTGGTAGATCTACTCTTGTACTACTCATATCTTCAATATTAATCAAGCAGGAAGTAGGGTTTTACCTCCATCGAGAGGGCCCGAACCTGGGTAAACATTGTGTCCCTTGCTTCCTGTAACCATCAGCCTAAGACGCACATATTGGGACCCCCTACCCGAGATCCGCCGGTTTTGACACCGACATTGGTGCTTTCATTGAGAGTTCCTCTGTGTCGCCGCCGCAAAGGCTCGATGGCTCATCTTGTCGTCAAGAACGACATCACTTCGGGGGGAGCACTGGCTGTGGGCCAGACTCTCCGGCTTGGCGGCTTCCTTATGACCACCCCATCGGCTGTCGCGCTGATGATGGCCTCTTGGGTCATCACACATAACCTTCGCATCGATTCAGAGCTTGCCGAACAGATGGATCCGATGGAGCTCTCCTCTCTTAACGAGCTCTTGGATCGCATCGCCGCTTTTTGGAGTCGCTACAGACTATGACTGGGTTGGGCTTAAACCCGACCAGAGGGACATTAGATCCCCGCCGTCCACCCATGAGATAGTGGTAGTGGAGGAACCTCACGTGGGTTGTCCCTCAACTTTGAGGACGGATTACGTCCGGATCACCGAACTCAGTGAGCCGAACACCCACCCAAAGGAAGACATGACCCAGGTCCCAGACTTAGAATCGGGCGTTGGGCTGAAGGGATTAGGTAATTCTCCAGATCCCGAACTGTCGGGCTCGGTACTTCCCATGCCCCCGGGCGTCAGATCGGACCAGAATCCGGATTCAGCTAACGACGCCCGCTCGGACTTAAGCCGTCTCTCCCGTATTATGCAGGAGCCCCAGGAGACGGTACACCGTTACTGGGCCAGATTTCTCCTTGCTCTTAATAAAGTCAAGGACTGCCACATGGAGGACGTAGTCTCTCTTTTCCGGAGAAACTGTACGAACAAAGGACTCCTTAATGCTATAAGTCACCGTGACATAGTGCACTTTACGGACTTGGCAACCATAGTACATAAGTATTGTGCGATGGAAAGTGCCTGGAAGACCCAAACCGAATTTTGGGATAGTACGACCCTCACTAGAACCTTTGTCCGAACTAAACAGCCGAACTCTCGTAAGTCGACCAACTCAATTCCCAAGAAACCAAAACCCGCCCCAGGGCATGGAACCGTATTGGAAGAATGGCTTAACGGGCCATGTAAGCTTCACAGTATGCCAGATACAACGGCGACCCATAGCCTTAGAGCATGTTGGATACTCCGGCAGGTAGCTAAGAGTGGTGAGGGTCTCCTTGAGACCCATAAAGCAGAACCACATCCCGCCGAGGAACATAGTACGGTACTAACAGTCTTCGAGACCTTCGCCTCAAACAATATGCACAAGCGAGCGCATCAAGGCTCCGCTGAAATTTGCCATGTGGAAAAAATAAATCCGTGGAACGACACTGCTATAACCTTCAATGCCAGTGACAAACCCCAATTCCAGTCCGTCCGGGCGCCGGCCGCTCTGGTCCTCATCCCAATAGTGGACGGCTTTCAGCTCAGTAAAGTACTCATGGACGGTGGAAGCGGATTAAACCTAATCTACGAAGAAACACTCAAGAAGATGGAGATTGAAAAAAGCCGCATTGAACAAAGCGGCAGAACCTTCAGGGGAATTATCCCTAGTCGGGAGGCACGGTGTGCGGGAAAAATGACACTCGATGTGGTATTAGGCACCGCAGAGAATTGCAGGTCCGAAGAAATCACCTTCCAAGTGGCTCCTTTCAACAGCGGATACCATGCCCTTCTTGGGCGGGACGCGTTTGCAAGCTTTCAGGCCATACCCCATTACAGGTACGTGAAGCTTAAACTGCCCGGACCCAACGGAATTATCACTCTAGCTAGTGATCCGGACGTCACACTCCGCGCCGAAAACAAAACCGCAGCACTAGCCTTGGAAGCACTATCCGAAGCACTAGCGACAGAAGAATTAACAACGTTGCGCGCCACCATGGACAGGGACGACATGATACTCAACAAGCGACCCAAGTCCACCTCATTTAAACCCGCAGATGAGATAGTCAAATTCTAGGTCCACCCAACGGACCCCACAAAGACAGCTTCCACCGGGACACAGTTGAACCCCGCTATGGACGCCGCACTTCCTGACTTCTTACGCGAGAATTGGGATATCTTTGCCTATCACCCATCGGACATGCCGGGCATCCCACGCGAATTGGCCCAACACAGCCTTAACATACTGAAGGGATACAAACCTGTTAAACAGACCCTAAGGCAATTTTCGGAGCCCAAATGGCAAGCCATGGGGGAGGAGCTAGCCAAGATACTTGAGGTCGGATTCATCAGAGATATCAAACATCCGGATTGGCTGGTGAAATTGGTAATGGTACCAAAGAAGGACAAATCCTGGCGCCTGTGCGTTGACTTCAAAGACCTTAACAAGGCTTGCCCAAAGGATCCCTTTCCCCTCCCTCACATCGATCAAATCATTAATGCCACAACTGGACACGACTCGCTGTGTTTCCTCGACGCATACTCTGGATACCATCAAATAAAGATGGCAGAGTCCGACCAAGCTACAACAGCTTTCATAACGCCATATGGCCCTTTCTGCTTCAACACTATGCCTTTTGGGCTTAAGAATGCCGGAGCAACCTATCAACGCATGATTCGAACATGCCTGGAAAAGCAAATCGGCAAAACAGTGGAGGCATACATGGACAACGTAGTCATAAAAACAAGACACATCGAAACCCTAATAGATGACTTGAGGCTTACGTTCGACAACCTACGAACGTACGACATCAAGCTAAATCCGGAGAAATACGTTTTTGGCGTCCCCTCCGGTAAACTGCTGAGCTTCATTGTTTCCAATAGAGGAATTGAAGCCAATCCGGCAAAAATCCGAGCTTTGTCGCAGTTAGCTATACCAACCGACCTCAAACATATCCAGAAACTAGTTGGATGCGTGGCTGCTTTAAGCCGCTTTATCTCCAGGTTAGGAGAAAAGGCATTGCCTCTTTACCTCCTTCTTCGGTGTACCGAGCACTTCGTGTGGACGGATGCAACCGCAGCCGGACTCGATGAAATAAAGACCTTACTGGCCAATAATCCAGTCCTAACAGCGCCAAATATGGGCAAACCTATGCTGCTATACATAGCTGCAACCCATCAAGTTGTATGCGCAGTACTCATCGTCGAACGAGATGTTGACGGATACAAATTCCCAGTATAGAAGCCGGTTTATTACGTATCCACGGTCCTCACGCCATGCAAATCCCGATACCCACACTATCAAAAAATAGCATACGCGGTCTTCATGTCATCCCGAAAGCTACGACACTACTTTCAAGAGTGTTTGATTACGGTGCCCTCCGAAGTACCACTAAACGATATAATAAATAACCGCGATGCCATGGGCCGGATTGCTAAATGGGCCATCGAGCTCCTTTCGTTTGACATAACATACAAGCCTCGGTGGGCTATCAAGTCGCAAGTATTAGCCGACTTCGTCACCGAATGGACGGAAGCCGAACTCCCTAAAGAGTATGGCGCGTACTCTAACTGGATCATGCACTTTGACGGCTCTAAAATGCTGGCCGGATTGGGAGCAGGGGTAGTCCTGACTTCTCCCACCGGAGACACGGTCCAATACATCCTCCAAATATTATACACAGACTCCAACAATGCAGCCGAATATGAGGCTCTATTGCACGGTCTTCGGATGGCAGTCTCTATGGGCATTCAACACGTAGACTTGCGCGGGGATTTAAACCTCACAATATCACAAATAAACGGAGACTTTGATGCCAAGGATCCGAAAATGGCGGCCTATCATAATGCCGTACTTAAAATGTCAGCTCGGTTCGAGGGGCTCGAATTCTACCATGTGGCTCGAGAAAACAATCGAGCAGCAGATGTCCTTGCCCGCATCGGTGCTAAATGTGACCCTGTCCCACCTAACATATTCCTGGAAAGGCTATTCAAGCCATCCGTGGTATGGGAAGGGGAGTCCGGCAATACCAGCACGAATCCGAATACATCCCTAGATTCTGAACTATCAGACATAATCGGAGGTTCTACCACCGAAATAACATCGTCAACCCATGAAATAATGGCTGTCATCGCCCGTGGACTGAGCCTTTCTTGGCCTACCTAAATAGGCAAGAGCTCCCTGAAGACCAAAACGAAGCACGTTGCATTGTCTGGCGTTCCAAAGCTTACAAAGTCCATGAAGGGGAACTCTATAAGAAAAGTGTCACCAGAGTGCTCCAAAGGTGCATTTCCAAAGAGGAAGGGCGGCAACTCTTGGCTGAAATCCATTCCGGACTAGGCGGGCACCATGCTGCGGCTCGAGCATTAGTCAGCAAGGCCTTCCGTACAAGTTTTTATTGGCGGACAACCCGAGCAGTCGCACAAGACCTTGTCCAACACTGCGTAGGTTGCCAGCTCTTTGCTAATCAGAGTCATATGCCCCCTACCACTCTCCAAACAATCCCCACTACTTGGCCCTTCACGGTCTGGGGATTGGATATGGTCGGACCCCTTAAAGGGGGAAGCCATAAGAAGAAATACTTATTGGTCATGGTTGATAAGTTCACCAAATGGATAGAAGCCAAACCAGTGAAAACGGCCGAGTCCGGACCAGTAATAGACTTTATATCAGGGGTGGTACACCGATACGGTGTCCCCCACAGCATCATCACCGATAATGGCTCAAATTTCACGGCCGATGAGGTGAAATCTTGGTGCGGCAAAATGGGCGTTAAGCTCGACTATGCTTCCGTCTACCATCCTCAAACAAATGGCCAGGGCGAACGAGCAAATGGTCTCATCATGAGCGGCATCAAACCCAGACTAGTGCGATCCTTGACAGAGTCGGATACTCAGTGGGTCGAGGAGCTCGACTTCGTACTCTAGGGGCTGCGGACCACGCTGAATCGCACCACCGGATACACACCATTCTTTATGGTGTACGGTGCGGAAGCAGTACTACCTTGCGACATAATACATGATTCGCCATGCGTACACATGTACAAAGAGAAGGAAGCCGAGTTAGATCGGCAGGATAATCTGGATGCCCTGGAGGAGGAGCGTGATATTGCTAGGGCCCGTTCCGCATTCTATCAGCAATAGGCTCGACGATACCAAAGCAGAGAAGTGCGGGCCAAAACTTATAATATTGGCGAACTCGTTCTACGATTACCGGAGAAGAAGAAGGACAAGCTCAAAACCAAGTGGGAAGGCCCCTTCATCATCGATAAAGTTCTCACCGGAGGGGCGTACCGCTTATGTAATGCATCTGATAACAGACTCGAGCCGAACCCGTGGAACGCGGCCAGACTCCGGAGATTCTACGCCTAGCACCGAACTCAGTGTTCGTCTCCTTAACCCTCCTTTTTAAATTATGCTCCCTCCCTTTTCCTTTCTCGATCTTTTTATCTTCACACAGTATTTAATATAGTACGGACTATCGGATTACTCCGGCCGCACTATGTGTGTAAGCCTTACCTGGGGGCTTCCCGCCGCACATGCGTTTCTTTTTCCATGTGTGCCTTTTCTTCACCATTATATGCATCGATATGACTTAAGACGTGGCTAAGCTGGGTTGCCTGGATCCTGTGTTTATGCCCTACATTGCCGTTAATTCGTCTAGGGCATAAGGGGAGCACCTCTGCGATTGTTACTGCCGGTTGAGCCAGATGTGTACCTCAGACTCGGTGAAGCCGAAAGCTAGTTTCCTGAAGAGAATATTCGGTCGGTGAACAAAAGATGTATAACATTAATCCCCAGAAGTTTTGTATCCTGCGCTTTGGTTTGCAGTCCGGACATGTGCCTTGACACATGCTTACCGAGGGAAAGGAACCCTTAACAGAACTATTCTCTCTGGAAGATGTTTCTTACTAACCATGTAATATACCATAACTAGTTGGGTACTTGTCTATTCAAGCACTTATGACCCCTACGCCTGGTCTCCATGCATACCCCGGTTTTGTATAACCGAGCGGGTATTTGGACACAGCCCGGACTTTAGGATCTGGGGGCTGAAGCGAAAAGGTCCGCCAAGACAAACGATTTTAATTCGGCTAGGGGCTACTTATGTCCATCGAATTACACAGTCATTTGGACTGATTATATTCATCCTCTATACCATCCAACAGGCTATCTAGCTTACAATCCTGTTGATAATACTTCGCGGCTAACGCCACCTGGTCATATACCAGACTCACAGAAATTTCTTGCCCATCTGGCCCGGCCGGTCCAACTTCGCCCATATGGTTTGGGTCCAGCTTGGTGTAGCGCGTCTTCACCATCGCCCATGCTTCTCTTGCACCTTGCCGGCAGGCTGATATCTTCCACAAACGGAAGCACTGCCGTGCTCCTTGAAGCATGTCCACAAGCCCCCCCATGCCATTTGGCAGGGAGCTTGATGGCCACAAAGACCGTGCAATGCCCCGCATCACCTGCCGAGCTCGCTCGTGCAGTTGTGAGAGGTCTCGCAGTAAATCACCTGCAGAAGCGGGCATCTCCTCCTTAGGGCGACCCGTCAGCATTCCTACAAACATAACTTTTTCAATATACTTCCTCACCAAACTATACTATAGTTCATTTAGGCACTTACCATAAATGCCGCGGCGAAGCCTTCTGTTCTCCTTCATGGAGTCTGCCAGCTGTGCACGGACGTCTTTTAATTCCACGTCCAGCCGAACATTGGCATCTTGGAGCATATTCTTATCATGCTTCACTTGCGTCAGAATGCGCTCACCGGCCTTTAGTTGCCTCTAGAGATGCGACTCGTCATCCCCGCCGCCCTCCGGATTTACTTCGGGGTTGTCTAAAAAACTTCCTATTAAATTCGTCATGCCAGCCAGTTGCTAACCGGTTCACTTTCGTACACTCAGGGTAAATGTTACCGGAGGAGGCCTTCTGGGATTCCTCTAGCTTGGCAACCGTGGCCCTGAGTTGAGTCTTGCACTCCTCTAGCTCCCGAGACAAATGCTTATTCTTATCTACAAGAACCTGCGCATGAATTGATACTTAAAACAGTTGTTTCAACCGTTTCAAGTCTCAGGGGCTACTACTATATATATGCTCATCAAACTTTCTTACCCGTATATCTTTGGTATACTGGACTGTCTCCCGGGCGAGTCCGCTTTGAGCAGCTCGGATGTATGCGTCTCCCGAATTCAAGTCATTAAATGCCTCTTCATAAAAGATGTTGTGGCGAAGCATGGCCTGTCGACACCGGTGATTCATGGCACTCTCTACTTCCGAATTTGTGGCAGAGAGCATATCTGCGTCCTCTGTCGGAGGACTATGCAGTGTCGGCCCTACGTTCGCCTCCTCCCTCGAAGTTGGCCCTGGAGCCCGACTGGTGGAGGCGTGGTTGGCAGGGTCTCCGGATACAGTCTGGATACTCGTCTTCCTGCCAAGATGTAAAAAGGGCACTGTTATACTTCAAATAACAACAAATTACATGACAGGTTGTTTTCTTACCTCGGTAGAGGCGTCTCAGTTCTAATCGCCTTCCTCTTGAGCCTACCCAATCCGGACTCCTGTGGCTGACGGGTCCCTAGGGGCTCGGCCCTACGCTCTGAACGTCGCTTTTGCAAGAGCACGACATATCAGGGATAAGGTGTGACATCAGGAAAGAATCCTCTTTGGAGGATCGAGTCTTCGGCTTGTCTTACACTCGATGAAGGTAATAGTCCGGGATAATCAGCAGTGATAGCCACCGGGGCGCCGTCACGGCTCGCCCGATAAAATATCCCGTCGACAAGCTCCACGGCCGCATATGGGTCTTCTTAGAGTCCCGGATCCAGGGCCCTTTCGGGGTCCTCTGGCTGTGGGGAAGAGCTAGAGATTCCTTCCACGTCCCTCCTCAGTTCCTGCTCAGAAATATCGATGCAGGTAACTTTAGCAAAGAATGCCACAATAAGTGAGGCGATGAAATAAATGATGACTTACCCAGTTTGGGGGATTGTACATGGAGAATCCGTCCCGCGGTTTGATATGAAGGAATTCTTCCTCTTCTCCTTTGTACAGGTCGGACAGTATCCTTGCCAGAGCGGTGGGGGAGTCCGGTCCCTTACGGCCACAGCGGGTGGCATCGTCTGTCCCGTTGTAGTGCCACATGGGATTGCTCCAGTATTGAAGTGGTTGCACTCCCCGCATTATGCATATTGCCATCACCTCGACTATCATTAGTCCGGATTTGGCCAGTAACTTTATCCTGCTCATCAGGAAATGTACTTCCCTGGAATCCTCTTCTCAGGGGCCTCGGGGGCGCCGGCTTAGACGTGCCCTCAGCGGGGTGTTACTGAACTTGGGGAGTCCTGTCCGGATTGGATCCGAAAGGGGAGCGTCGTCAATGTAAAACCACTCTGAAGTCTAGTTATCTGGTGCCTTCTTGGGAGTACCGGATAGGTATCCGGTCTCAGCGATACACCATACTTTGGCCCCACCCACTTGACATAGGGATTCTCCCTGGTTGCGGGAGACAAAGCAGAACATCTTCTTCCACAATCCAAAATGAGCCTCGCAGCCTAGAAATAGCTAACAAAGGGCAACGTACCTTGCTATATGCAGTATGGAGGCTGGGGTAAAATTATGCAGCTGGAGGCCATAGAACTCCAGAAGCCCACGAAGGAATGGATGAATAGGAAACCCGACGCCCCTTAACAGATGCGGAATTAAGCATATTCGCTCCTCTAGAGATGGATTGGGGGATCTCTCCGCTTGTTCTCCGCTGTTATAGGTGGCTACTCCGGCTTGGACAGGGACCATGAACGCTGGCGGGAGGAGCCCTTGGGCTTGTAACTTTACCAAATGGCTATGGGGAACTGAACACTCTCCCCAGTCCCCCGGCTTGGGGCAAGGGGAGCGAGCAGAAGAGCTGTGACGGCCGGCCATGTTGGAATGGTTTTTTCTGGGCGCTTTGTTGGATGCTTGCTCAAGGAGGGAGAGTGAGGTTTGGATCTAGGAATCCCCATCTCTTCAAATAGACAGCTAGCCCGAAGGACTGAGGGTGGCAAATGTAAAAATGCCTCGACTCCTCACATTCGCTCGACACGTGGAAATGGTCATTATTGAAACACTGAAGCCGAGGAGTATAACATTGATGAAGATGCCGGACACTATTCATCATGATGGGAACATTGGAGTATTTGGAAGGAGGAACCCGCCTTGCAATGCCGAAGGCAAGACTGCGCGCTGAACTCATCGTCATTGAAGCTTGGTTCAGGGGCTACTGAGGGAGTCCTGGATAAGGGGGTATCCGGACAGCCGGACTATATTCATCGTCCGGACTATAGAAGCATCAAGATACAAGACTCAATACTTCGACTCGTGTCCGGATGGGGCTCTCCTTTGCGTGGAATACAAGCTTGGCGATACGGATATTATGTTTCCTTCCTTGTAACCGACTCCATGTAAACCCTAGCTCTCCGGTGCCTATATAAACCGGAGAGGATGGTCCTTAGAAGGCCGATCACAATTACAATCATACCATCATAGGCTAGCTCTTAAGGTTTAGCCTCTATGATCTCGTGGTAGATCTACTCTTGTACTACTCATATCTTCAATATTAATCAAGCAGGAAGTAGGGTTTTACCTCCATCGAGAGGGCCCAAACCTGGGTAAACATTGTGTCCCTTGCTTCCTGTTACCATCAGCCTAAGGCGCACAGATCGGGCCCCCCTACTCGAGATCCGCCGGTTTTGACACCGACAGGACCCCCGTGTGTTGTTTCGATATTTTAGTGTAGGATGATTTTTTGCACAAACACTTTGCGCGGTTAGACAAGTAACGACATGAGTTACACTTATTTTGGAAGTTTAGGAACAAAAATGACAGCGGCATAGAATATCACATCCACCCCGTAGCTTAGATTCTATGGTGATACGAGTTTTTACGTCGTTGGAACTGAGATCCAATGGCTTGGGAGTAGTCTTTGTAATTACGTGTAATTTCCAAACTCTCCAAGGTTTTTTTGCAAATAAAACATTCAAGCCTCGTGTGTGCCGCTGCATCCTGGATCCAACGGTTCCTAGTTGCTCATATTAGGTGTTCCCCATAGCTTAATTAGCCGCTACGGTGATACGAGCATCTAGGTCGTATGATCCGTGATCAGATGCCACATGCATAGTACTTGTACTTTCCGCACAATTCCCAAACTCTCTCAGGCATATATTGAAAAAACATTCAAACCTCCTACTATGAGCCGTTAGATCTCCGGGAACTTGTATCACCATAGAATCTGCAGTGCGGGAGCTCCTCATATTCTCCCGTGCGAGAAAACATCAGGTGTCTTGCAGCTTGGATGCTACGGTGATACGAGCTTCGAGGTCGTTCGATCTGAGATCCAATGGCACTGAGCAGTCTTTGTGCTTGTAAGCAGTGGCCAAACTCTTTGGGGGCTTTTCTGCACAAAAACATCCGAACCACCAAGGAGTTGTTAAATCACAAATCCAATGGCTCCGAAGAGCTTGTATCACCAAAGCATCTAAGGTGTAGTAGCACATTATATTCTTACATACAGGAGAATATGAGGTCCTCCTTCCTCTTAGATGCTATGGTGATACGAGCTTCAAGGTCGTTGGATATGGGATCCAAGGGCATCTGAGTAGTTTTTTTTACAAATTGTGTGTAATTCTCAAACTCATTAAGGTTTCCTGTAAAAAATATTAAGACATCCTATGAGCTTTTATATCATAGATCTACAAGCTCCAAGCAACTCGTATCAGCATATAGCATCTAAGGTGTCGGGGCACATGATATTCTCCCGGGGAGGGAGGGTGCACAACCAGTTGGTGTTTGGGTGGGTGGGGACAAATATAATGTTCAGAAAACATGATCTAAACAATCCTAAATAGAGCTTCACAATTTTATCTAAGGTCGAGGGATTAACCCCCGACAATCTACATAGCTCCGCCTAAACACAACATCTGCATATATGTAGTACTAGACTTAATATTCATGTTTCAGTTTCCTATTCATTTTAAATATTGAATTGAAGACCATGCATGTCTTACATTTTACTCCCTTCGTTCCTAAATATTAGTCCTTTTAGAGATTTCAAATGGACTACCACATACAAATGTATATAGACATATTTTATAGTGTAGATTCACTCATTTTGCTCTGTATGTAGTCACTTGTTGAAATCTCTAAAAGATAAATATTTAGGAACAGAGGGAGTATTTTTGAATTCGTGTCATACATGCATGGTTTGGAAAAATAGATGCACTATACTTACTGGATTGTTGTTGTATTCTTGTGTGTGTGTGTGGTCATATGCTTGATACATACAAAGTTTTCTCATCACCATACCGTTCATCTTTTAAATTAGAATTTGCAATGGAAAAACTTACTAGGGATACCATGAAATGTGAAATCCACGTTGAGATCACTATATCACGAACTCACTCTAATTCAAGAACTCATCATAAATCAATTACCACGTTGAGATTACTATTTGCAAGGAAAATACAGGCATTGTAATACATATAGATTCGTTCGACAATTTAAAAGATTCCTTTCGTATTCTCGCATGGTAGCACCCAATGGCGTACCAGCCAGACCCGGGCTTGTGTTCATACTTAAAAAAAATACCTGGGCTCGTGTCCTTCTGGTGGCATGCGTGGTACGCAGATTAGCCAACCCCAACCAGTAGAGCCTCTGCGTTTCGAGTCGAAATATCTGGCGGCCAGAATTCCAGCCCTAGGAAATTCCCCTCATGTCCCCGGTCCATAATGACTACCGATGAACAATGGAGGGATGCTTTAGTAACTAGAAAATGTTACCTACCATGTCGAGCACGGTTCAATTCCCTCGGTCACCGGTACCCAAGATTACCTGTCAACTACATTGCCTAGTACTAATAGGAGTACTACACCAGGATGAGCATAGAATTGAGACCCGTTTGTTTGTGCCTAGTACTTGAGTTAATATATTAGGCAATGCACTGGTACGGAGGGATTATCCTTTTACTCTGCATATATAACTTGTTTGAAGTCTAACTAAGCAAAGTATTTGACCAAATCCTTTCTTCAGAAATATTAACATCTACAACTGTAAAGATGTATCACTTGAAAAATTTATTGCATGATGCAGATTATGATATTGTTTCTAATCGTGGATTTAAATTTCAGAATATCCAAAAGTGACCAAAAATTCATGAAACTGAGCATGGTCTCGTGATATGGCACAAATATGATGTCATATTGTTTTTGTTCAATTTGAGACAAGCTGCTTATGAGAAGTTGCACAAATGAAGAGCCAATGTATTTTGGAACAAAGACCTATCATGCTAAGGCGAACGCTTTCACTACTCAAACCCTGGGCGTTTACGTGCCGCCACGAGTCTCGCTTCTCATCGGCAGGTGCCATCTGAGCAAGCATGTGAGTCGACGGGAGGCGTGCGAGCAGATCGCTGCGCCGGCTGGCCGGGAGGCGTGCGAGCAGGCCGCTGCGCAGGCTTACCGGGAGGCAAGCCCTTTGACCAGGCTCCACCGCCAACCTTCGTCTCAACTGCCCCCACTTTTAATGGCACCCATGCCGCAGTTTAGAATCAACCCCGTGCTACCCAGTATCGCTACAATATTCTCTCTTCCTCTCCGATTCTTTTGTCGTCTACCTCCAACCAGCCTAACCCAACTATACCCCATGCCGATCATGATGGTCTACCCTTAGTCTTCCAGTTTCCTGAGGAAAACACCGCTTTGGGATGATCTTGAACTAGCCTTGCGGGAAGACGCCACACTTGTCCCCGCTCCCGTCGCCCCGACTGCGCCAGTGCCCATCCCCGTGGCATTGATGGGCTGGGAGCCGCACATTGTCGCCGAGCTTGATGCCACGGGATTCCACGAGGTCCCCACTGACTTTCACGCGCTCGTGCACCTACCATTGCATGCGCCTGCGCATGCACTAATGTGCGTGCCCGTGCTGGTGCTCGTGCACACGAATGTCTTTGCCATGCCGTTGCTAGCGCCTGTCCCCGTGCAGGTGCCAGTGCCCCCTCTCAGTAGCATGAATGGCCGTCGTCGACCGCTTCCTTGCACCAACGCCAGATGCCTCCTCCCCCAGTTGACTCGATCCTGGGGACCTAAGTCCAGAACATTCTGGCCTTCCTTGAAGCTAGGGCCAACGTCCAAGAGTATGCCAACAACAACGCAAGACGCCGCCGTCGCCTTTGCCGTCGGTCAGTGGACCGGCAACACATAGAGCATGGCAGAGGAGCAGCTTCCCACCGTAAGATGCCGTGTAATCTAAATTTGCCATGAAAAACGTTCGGATTTCCATGCTTAAAATCCGAACGTTTATCATTTCCGTTTATTTTAGATCGATCGTCGTATGAATGTAAAGTCGGAGTCCAACTGAATGAAATCTATGGTTTGATTGATTGAATGTTCTGCTAGAGCCATATCAAGTTAAATATAAAAGTTCCTCAAGCCACATGTATTCCTTCTCATTGCAAACATTTCATATTAAATACCACGTCAATTCCAAATATTTTTTTAGGGAAGTTAATTCCAAATACTTGTTGGGCGTGACCAGTCCCCTTGTTCGAGCACTAGGCGATACATCTATTTATCAACACATTTAATTATTACGGAGTAGTAGATAAATAGTACAGTACTAGATACCTTGTCCGTCATGGTAACTTTTGTTCCTAAATTTGTTACATGTATAATCTATATCTATACCATCTATACCAAAGGGGCAGATCCAATTAATCTTAGCCATCAAATCATGTCAATCCCACGACCTAGACTAGTTCAATGTCGAGCGCTCACCACATTTAGTGTGCAGTTCATTTCATGCCAAAAATAGTGCTAATCACATAATAACACACAAATAATATCCTACTTAATGTCCGCATGCACTTAGTATACTTCCAAATTAACGTGCATTGCACGTACACATTGACTAGTACTACTAGTATGTGAAACTAGTGCCGTAACTTGTGAACACGTCCAGATATGGTCAACGGTAGCATCGCCCGCGAGTTCTTCGTGTTTGCCCGTGTGTCTAAACATAGAAGGGAGAGAGAGAGAGAGAGAGAGAGAGAGAGAGAGAGAAAGAAGACATGGAACCCACTAGTAAGTGAAGGCGAATAGTTTGTCCTAACGAGCTAGTCCCACAAATGTAGTAAAAATAATATTAAAACATGTTATCCATTAAATATGTTGTGGGAACATAAAAACATTATATCAACAAAGAGGGGGTATAACAAATGTTGTTGTACTATGTTGCCTATTGACGTGAGGCTTGAAGGCCCTGGTCGCATGTTCGATCCTCGTCCTTTTTAATTTTTAATTTATATATTGGTCCAAATTTGTTCCATGACAGGTGGGCCCCTCAGTGCGTAGTTTTTAGCATCTTAATTTGTGGGTCAAAATTTGTTCCATTACAGGTGGACTATCAGTGTGTAGTTTTGTAGCTTATTTGTAATAATTAAAGAGAACAACAGAGTTTTTTGCAAAAATACCATGGTGCGACATTGAAGGTGAGAAAGGACGTGCGAAAGAGTGATGACCGAGCTAGAGGGAAATCAACTAGGGGAGGAGCGGGGGTTGCAACGGTGTTTGGAGTAGTTGTGGGCCAAATGCTACGAAATTGTAATCTAAACCCACCAGAATAGATGCCTTCACAAATTAATCCAAGGTTGAAGTCCCCCTCTCAATGTAAATAGCTCTGGCTCTGCGAGGGATGGAGAGGTAGTTTCAATGTGTGGAAGATACATCATGAGAAAGCAAGGTCAATCGAGACACGGATAGATAAGAGAGACAAAGTGAGTGTGGTCCAGCATTCGTTGAAAAGATATATATGCTCTGGAGAGATATTATCCGATTGAGCTTTTGGGAAGGGTGATGGCTGTAAGATAGAGCATGAGAGATGATCTAGTCACTGACATATATAAATGGATAGAGATTGAGCGATTGTGGGTCGTCGTGCGATCGAAAGAGTGAGACGGGTTGGAGAGAGTGACCTAGATAGACACTGTGCATGAGAGAGTATACAATATGAATATGTTAATTGGGTTCAAACATGCAGATATATCGTTTGTGTCCGAGAAAGAGCAAGGTCAATCGAGACACACACACACACACACACACACACACACACACACACACACACACAGAGAGAGAGAGAGAGAGAGAGAGAGAGAGATTGAGCGAGTGTGCCCACCATGAGGTCGAAAGAGTGGGAGCGGCTTGGATGGACTGACCTAGATAGACAATCTGTGTGATAGAGTATAGAGTGTGTCAATCGAGCCCCAAACAGGGAGATATATCATTTGTGTGTGAAATAAAGTGACGTTAATCGAGACTTAGATAAAGAGAGCGAGATTGAGTAAGTGTGGCCCGCCATGTAGAAGAAAGAGTGAGACAGTTTCGAGGGAGTGACCTAGATAGACAACGTGCGTGCGTGCGCACGAGAGGGGGTGTCTACATAGGCAATGCATGTATCTAGCGAGAGAGGATGGGAGAGAGAGAGAGAGAGAGAGAGAGAGAGAGCTCGGCATGGAGTGCAATGGCGGGTGTGTGAGGTAGATACATTTGGTAACAGAGTGGAAAGTGGGGTTTTGTAGTTGAGACAGTTAGAGATCGAAACATGGAGAGAAAGAATGAATGTGTGTCGAAAACCGATAGCTTCCTAAGGTGGTTACGAGAGGAAGGTTGATCGACACATGAAGTATGTAGTGTGTGTGCCGAGGGTGTGGGGCTAAAAACAACATTTGAATGTAGATAGTACGAGGCTTAATATCGACATTTCAATTTAGTGTACATTGTCAGATTTGAATTGAGGACCATGCATATGGCTTCCGTACTTATTTCGAATTCGTGCCATACTAGGTTTGGAAAAGTTGACATTAACTCAATTGTTGTGCTAGTTTGTACACCATATGGTTTCCATCCATACTAGTCCTTGTACACCATATGGCTTCCATCCAAAGTTTTCTCACTACCATGGTGTTCATCATATACATATGAATTTGTATTAAAAAATTAGTGTGGATACCATGAAATGTGAAATCCACGTTAGAAGTGGAGATCCCTATGTGACACACACTCTAATTCAAATAACTCCTCATTAATTAATTTATAGTATCTCGTTTCGAATGACTAATTATTTGCAAGGAAAACACGGGCATGGTAATACATACAGATTCGTTTGCAAATGGAAGAAGATCCATTTGCATTCTCAAATGTAGGCGCACTAGGCAGACCAGGGTCATGTCGTGGTGGTCGCGTGTGTCGTACGGACGCAAGCACCCAGCCACCTACCCCCTCCCTCCCGCCCCGCCCCCAAAAAAGAACGACGATAAAATAAGTTCACACTTCCACATTTCAGATTGAAATATCTGGCGGCCCCAATTCCAATCCTGCAAAATCTCCCTTCTCCATCGTCCCCTTCCGCGGCCAGAGCACTCAAATCCCTAATTCGCCACCAACCCAAGCAAGTTTCAAATCGCCCCTCATCTCGTCTCTTTCCCCACCTCTGTGCCGGACAATGACGACGAAGACGACGGTCGGGCTTCACCACCGCACCAGAGCTACCTCATCTACGCCCTCGTCCACCACACCAATTGGTCCACCGACAACGTTGGCCGCCGCAACCGACGTGACTCACAGACACTTACTTCCACCGCATTAGGTGCGCTTCACCAACGCCATCTCCCACCTCACCGGGGCAACTTCACTGAGTACATCGTCGCACATCCGCCCCCGGAGGCTGTTGGGGCTTCACCAACGGTCTCGTCCACCGCATTGTAGCGCTCCGCTGCCACTCAGGATCTGCTTCCGTGCGCGGCCAGCCAATGCCAGCGCATCACCCTCAACAGCTCTGAAGTGACCCGCACTCTAGCTAGGCAAGCATGCCCAAATGCTGGCCCGAACTAGGTATGCACATATCACTCCGTTGTGCACTGTTCCGACAATCTTTGGATATCCTTTCACTGCTCTCTTAGCTTACACACATATACAACTCTGACTTTAACTCTTACTTCTCATGGAGATATCATCTAAAACAAGCAAATGCATTTTTTAGCGAAGCATGACGGTGCTACGGGATCTGGTACACATCCTGCATACCGGTATAACCTTGTAAGTACCTGTCCACGGTACAACAACAAGGTCAATTCTTCTTATCTGATCAACCATTCGTCGTGTCAAAATGCAGAGGGGGATGAAAGGAGCACAAGGCCTGCACATCCAAGCAAGTGGTAACATGGACTTGTACATGGAACATCCCAAGCGCAAGTAGAGCTGCAGTGAGCCTGTACAACGAGCTAGCGTAAGTCCCTGCATTTCATTTAATTTGTACTGGCATGCGTGTAGTGGCGGATCCACGAATTCAAGTTACCAGGGGCGAAAATTTAACTTAAAAAAATACGAAGGCACTTGCACTCCGGAAATCAACATAACTTGAGAAATGTGAAGCTACATGCACTTTGAAAACCAGCTTATGATCCAAAGTAGTTCCAGATTATAAAACACTAAATGATGTAAGCACCAAAAAACACAAAATGCAACATGGTGTACAAGGACTACTAACATGGTCTGTACCTTCTTGAGTTATTCGTTCTCTGGCTGAAAATATTGAAGTGTAATTGCACCTATAACTAGTGCACAAACTGCATATCAATATATCTATCCCGCACAAGTATGCCAATAGTTTCAAACAACAGATTAGAAAAGTATTTATTATACGTTGTCATGATACGGGGACTTTCTGGTAGATGGCCTCGATGTTTCCTCAAGGCATGAAAATGTACTATAATGTGCTTGTCATCAATGTCTGCAAATCTCTATGTCTCTGTCAACATAGCAGACCATCATTAGACACTAAATCCTTTAATGGGAGCTTGGAGAATGCTTGCATTAGATCCCTCATTAGACACTATATGTTCATCACCAGGAGCATGTGAAATGTTTGCATCAAATCCTTCATTAGCAGTCTGTTCATTAGACACTTCAGGCTCAAGAACAACATGAGCTTGTATGTTTGCACCTAAAACTTGATTAGATATATCAGTTTTAGTCAGTTCAGTATTGATTGGGGGAGTTATAAACTAAGAAAAAATTGGTTCATTTTCTCATAGATTCCCTACATACAAGCAGTTTTACAACACCGTCAGGTTTAACTATCGGCCAGAAATTGAATAGTTGAATTAGATATAATCAGGGATGTGATGTACCTGCTTGTTGTGCATGCTGCTCTTACAAGCTGCGACTGTCCATTTGCACAAGCTCGATGCCATGCTCGTGTTGCCGCCGCTGCCTCCCACGCAGGCTTCACCCAGGGTTGGATCTTCATCTTCTTGTCCTTCCATTCACTTGAAGCCTGGCGACAGGAATCCAACAAGGGTGCGAGGAAGTGTTGTGTCGGTCTGTCCAGTGGCGGCTAGGTTAGGAGCGAACTAGACTGGAGGCTGGAGCGAATGAATTGGGATTTTTTCTGCTGTCGATTGATATGGATGGCGCTTGTTTGGGCCGCGACCCTGCTATAGGGCCTACCTTGCACTTACGTTATTGGCCCATCCAAATTGAAACATTTTTCTTCATTTTTTACATCGCATGCTCGTGCGTTGGGACGAACCAAACTAGCCTGGGCCAAAGTGGATGAGTCAAACTAGGTGCACACTTTCAAGCCACCTAAGGCGACCGCCCATACCAGCCCCTATGGTGGCGTCGCCCCTTTTTGCGTGTATGATTGGGACAGTGAAAAATATTCTCGTGGCGATTTTGATTTACCCACAAAATGGTTGAATTGCTTGTTCTATGAATTGAGTTCACCAATAATGTGAAGGATGCCAGTCTTTTCATCCTATTATAGATTGCTTAGATCTCGATATGCCAAATGTAATTGCATGAAATATACAGTAAAAGCCAGTGTAATGTGTGTGGCTACAACTAGTCTGACAACCCATCCTCATATAACATATCAAGGACGCACCATCTTATCAGATTAACCATTCGACTTACTAATGCCGTGTGGGAAGAAAGAAGTATTGGGACTGCGTATCCAAGCAATTGATGCCATGGACTCCTTCGTAGAACCTTTTAAGAAAAAAATAAGTTGGAGTGTGCCTGTACAAAGAGCTAGCATAAGTTCAATTACCTGCTTCTCGGAATTTTCGTTAGCCACTTATTGCAAAATTGTTCAATTATGATGCTTGGCTTAATTTAGTTTGCTACTGATTATATAATGTCATAGCCTGTTAATCCTATTATAGACTGCACCTATCAAAGTGTTTGATACTTACTATTAAGAATTACCTGTTTGCCTGAACTTAAATAGCTACTTAAGCACGTAGATAGCTGGTCATATGTACTTCTAGGGTGCAGCATAATTCATGTGTAATTTACGTTCGGATACCCTGTTTGTTTAAATGGTTTGCTGTTATCACTTGTACCACTAGTAATGTTTGCATGTTCATAGATAGACAAATGTCAGGCTTATATGAGGGACACCGTCTTATTAACTTATATACATGTGTGTTGGAATCATTTTGCTTACATCAAAGAAATTTACAGATGTCTCTATTGCTGGTAAACGGTACCGACTAGTTACTTTAATATGTTGCCAAGAACTTGTTAGTTCTACTAGTTCATTTGTAATTAACTATGTTGCCAAAACTGGTTAGTTTTACTAGTTTGATGTTAGTTTCTTATGGCTCTTGCAACACTTTATTTATGATTGCTAACATTCAAGTTTGCAGGATCCAACTAAAACTCCATTGGCACAACATCTATGTTTTCATAAACTTCCTTGTTTACCTGGTTTGCTGCTGTAACTTGTTGTGGTAATCATCTTACCAACTTCAAGTTTTCAGGATCCAATTGGAAGTCCAATTGCACAACAGGTATATTTTCAAAAATATATTTGTGTAACAGGTTTGCTGCTGTAACTTGTTGGTCTAATCAAGTTACTGACTACTCAACTTTTTAGGATCCAAGAGAAACTCCAATGCCACAACAGGTTCCTTTTGCAAAACTTGTTTGTTTAACTGCTTTGCTGCTGCAACTAGTTGCTCTAATCACAGTACTGGCTACTCAACTTTTTAGGATCCAAGAGAAACTCCAATGCCACAACAGGTACCTTTTGCAAAACTTGTTTGTTTAATTGCTTTTCTACTGCAACCGGTTACAATGATGTTAATAACCACTTTTCAGCATCCAACTGAAACTCTTTAATTCATTGTTTGTTTAACTGGTTTGCTGTTATAACTCCCAGATGAGATGTTTTGCTAACTTCAACTTTTCGGAATCCAAATGGAACTTTAATGGCAAAACAGGTTAGCCCAAGATCAAAGAGCGAGGTCCCCATGGACGGTGTATCATCCCACAGCAGTGGCACCGGCCCAATCGTGCATCATGAATTGTCAACTTTTGATGCTCTAGAGGCTAAACTGTTGGTAGAAAGAGATTCTGCTCTAGCACTTAGAGATGAAGTTGGCATGTTGAGGAAGCAAAGAGCACAATCACAAGCAGTACTAACGACAACCATTAAATATTTGGTGGATTTCAAAATGAAGCGAGCTGAGATTGACCGCATTGTTAAGGTCCTGAAGGAAGAAAGGAAATTAAATTCCCACTTGGTAAATCATAGGTGAAATGTTCTTTCCATCGTTGAATAACCTTTGTGTTGTTTGTTCATGTAATCGATCAAACCATTTGTTTTAGATATCATGTAATAATTGTCTTTTTCTTGTAATTTTTTTAGCACAAGTTTGTATTAATTGATAAGACTCTAAGACATTTCATTTTGATTGTCGTGCCAGACCTACAAATATGCCAATCGGGCTGAATGTGCATTTAACAATAATAGTAGTATAAATGGTCCTTAAGTGGCACGCATCTGAAAGGGCCAAGATGTTGTACTAGCTTCGCTAGAAAAAGGATGCTCTTCTAGCAAAAAAAAAGTACAGCGGCCTGGCTTATGTATGTTAGTTGATATTATTGATCCATATACTCTATAAGTGTTTATATGTCTGTTAGTTTTGTACATTATTGGTTGATTAACTCAGTATTTTGAAACTTGAGACATCGCTTGTGTACATATATAAATGGGAGTACACATTATGCTGCGTGGGGCACTTGAGTTGGAGATAAAGTGGTTTCAAATATTCGAATTCACCTTAAACTGGATTCTAGCTTCTAAATTCGAGTATCGGCATTTGTAAATCATATTCATATATGACAGTGGAATATATCTTTGTTGTGCTTTTGAAGATATATAAAAAAACATAGAATGATTTATAAAGATTCGTATAGGAATACAAAATGGATTCGAATTTAGTTGCCGGGGTAAACGTGGATGCTTATTGTCCCAAAATTCAAAAGAAGCGGCAAAATGTCCACTCCCACGTCGACTGCCTGAAGCCAGTGTTTGGGAGATGGAAAGTACTATCTACCCCTTACACGGACAATCCATCGGCCCGATTCCCATTGCTCTCAATAGGGGTAGGTTAGTAACTTCAATTAGACGTGACACGACCGCCTCTGAGCCCATTCCGACACGGTGGGCGCCAAACATGGGCGGCAAAACACATTTGATTCAAGCTTGTCCAGAAAACATTTGTCTCTCCCTCCATTTCCCCATTCATACATGGCGGGCGGCAAAACAAACTCGACTCGCCCGAAGTCGATGTAGGCAAATATTTTCAATAGGGGCAGGTTCCTAACTTCACTCAAACATGACACAACTACCCTACCTATCAGCCCCGTTCATACACCGCGGGTGCCAAACGTGGGCACCAATACACCCTCTCCTCGCCTGAAATCACTCTAGGAAAATATTGGGGGAGATGCAAGATTACTGTCCTATCCCCAACCGACGAGACGTACAAATTTTAGAAGGGGGCTATGTTCGTAACTTCCCCATATTTCAGACAGGCGCGTCCTAAAAACATGGTTCCCCGTACATCTCCCTCCATTTTCCCATTCATACACAATCCATGCTAGAACACCATCCCCACACCAGCCTCCTCCATCTACCACCCCATCCATCGCCGCCGTCCTCCACCCCATCCATCGCCACCGTCCTCCACCATGCCGGAGCGCCTACCAAGACCGCGTCGTCCACTTCTAGAGATGGATGTTTCTCATCCACAACGACGGACTAGGAGCCTTGTATCGCGTCCTCTCGCTTCATCAGCGTCGTCGTCCTCTTTGTCAGGGCAGCTCACACGACCTTCTCGTCCACCGCAATGGGACTTATCCCCCGATGCACCCATCTACCGTCGCAGATATGTTTCAACGCCACCGACGGCCATTGCACCCCCAATGCCTATACGGCGCTGCAAGAGAGGTGGTACTTCATATCTGCTCAACTTTTTGATCTCAACTAGAAAATAGATCATAACTTGGTTACTATACTTTCTTTTCAGCTCTTAAGATTTAGTTCTTAGTTCAACAAACAATGGATGGTAAATATCATTTCTGCGGTTTGTAGTTTTAAATCTGCCATGGCACTGTCATAATAGGGTTTAATTGATCATGCTTAGGGTTTAATTGATCATGTTGGTTCCATGGTGGTTTCTTTAATAGAAATCGGAGGGAAAACTCTCTTTTGCTCAAAACATGCTTAGGGTTGCTCCCTTTTATGATCATCATACGATCATCATACGTGCTTCGTGTCACAATAGCACTGCTCCACCCATCAAGCTAAACAAGCTTAGTTGTTGAAATGTGAATCTGATATTAATAAAACAGAGTCGTTTAATTGGTCAGCTAAATGTTCCTAATTTAGTTTCAAAAATGCTTGTATGCCGCTCGGGTGTGTATCTACAGGGTGCCATTGCTGGGCCGCGGCTCACCCTGGGATTTTGGGTCGACCTAGGCCCCGATTCCCCTCTGTTCTACTACGCTTTCGATCTCTACTCGCCCCCATCCGCGTGCCTCGCCGGCGACTTGCGGTCCCAGGATGACATGACTCTAGGAGGAGACGCCGGACTAATAGGAGGTCAGGAGCCGCTCACCCAAAAATGTCACTGCTGCCCGGGCGCGCCGCAGTGCCTACCTTCCCAATCCATTCAGGGCTCAGGCATACAATAGACACTAAGCCAAGCCAATTTATCCTGAGATACATCCTCAACACTCAGCAACCACTATCACCCATTTTCTAATTGATTACTCATTAGGCAGGACTGTCATTAGGGTTTCTTGTGTACTGAGTGCTACCCACACTTAATGGTTCAGATGTATTTCAGTAATCTTTAGTACCTGTAAAGTTAACAGGGTTTCAAAATTCCGGCCCTAGCAACAAACACTAGTCATTTTGGATTGTTGGTCATAGTGACATTGACCCAGATTACTACGGCAGGCCAGGTTTATTGACAATTTTACTTGTCTTTCTTACTCATTCGATATGATATCCAATTATTCACCTTGATTAGTTGCAAACAATAAGTGCTAGAACAACTTCTTGATTCAGATTTTGGACGGTCTCTTACTGCAGGTACAATTCTGCATACTTGTCCTAATAAGCTCACAAGTAATGATTGATTCACTACATCTATGCTTGCTTTGTCATATTTGTTGTCAATATTCTTTTAGGGTGGACCACCCTGTTTCAAAATACTGGAACCGCAGACCTGAGTGAATAGTATTTCTTTGTGTGATCTCTTCCATCATGTGTGGGCAATCAACACTACATTGTATAGAAAGAAAGTGTCATTTCCACCTTTTACATAGACTACGATCTTTTACATGGAATAGAATCTGCCTACTTGCTTTGTGTCACACTACTAGCACTCCATCCTTGAAGCTAAATATTATGCCACTCATAATTCCTTAGTTTATTTGTTCAAATACAAATTTGATATGATTCTAATGTTCCTACTTTAGTTTTGAAATGTGTGTCTGCCTGTTATAGAGACATAAGAGGTTTGTATTTTTGTGTGTGGTCTGGTCAGCACGGTTGGGGGTGAACTTTGCATATGCAGGGGTTTATAGGGAGACACTCTTCGAGTTGAATCCGCAATGCATTCCATAGATAATCTAACTACTTTTTATGTTTTCATGAATCTTAGATACTGAACAACATCATAATGATAATGAGCTTGCACGCATGAAAAGAATAAAGCAGAACAATGCCATGGCTGTCAAACTTGGCATTAGGGGATTGAAATCAAGTCTGGATGCAATCCAATGCAAACGCTTTCCACCTACAGATTCATGCTCAGAATATGATCCTAACAGTGATTCTGAGCTAGAGGGATACCTAAGTCAATGTAGCTCCCTAGTGGAGGAGTTAGAGGCAGATGCCCTATCTTATTCACCCATCAAGGTGCTTGCTCTAACTTTCCAAGGTTATATTGGTCGCACATATCTTGCAACTGATGCTTTGCATTGCTTCTACTTTGTTGCACTGCCATTAGCTTAGTTTACACATTGTGTATGTGAATACGCCCTGCCTATCCATTTTCAGTACATATTCCATCTGTCATCATACCATATTTATCTATTCAAATGTTGTTCTTGTGTATAAGACGTTCAAAAGGAAGAGGGCAATTGCTGATTGCGGAGGAGCACGAACAAAGTATTTGGAAAAGGTAGTGAGACCTGATAAATCAAATAGCCCATTAGGTACAGTTACAATATGTCACGCCCAATATGCGATACTGTCCTAAAGAGACTCGAAGGTCCCACCAAGGATAGGACCGCATATTGAAATGCTTTTGCAAGGTGGATATCATTACATCAACATTACATAATAGATGGGGATACATACAAGGCATACAATGCCACATGATTACAACAACATCTTACATAAGAGCACCATCCAACTACGGATGAAACACAAACAGAAACTCAAACGACATCCGCCCTGCTAGCCCAGGCTGCCGACCTGGAACCTATCCCTGATCGAAGAAGAAGCAGAAGAAGAAATCCAAAACAAGTAACATCGCTCTCATGTCAAGATCATCGCATAACCTGTACCTGCAACTGTTGTTGTAGTAATCTGTGAGCCACGAGGATTCAGCAATCCCATAACCATGGGTATCAAGACTACCAAAGCTTAAAGGGGTAAGGAAGGGGTAAAGTGGTGAGGCTGCAGTAGTGACTAAACATATATGGTGGCTAACATACACAAATAAGAGCGAGAAGAGAAGCAAAGGAATGGTCATGAAGCTAGCAATGATCAAGAAGTGATCCTGAACTCCTGCTTACGTCAAACATAACCTAAAACCGTGTTCAGTTCCCGGACTCCACCGAAAAGATACCATCATGGCTACACACGCGGTTGATGCGTTTTAATTCAGATCTGGTGTCAAGTTATCTACAACCGGACATTAACAAATTCCCATCTGTCACATAACCGCGAGCACTACTTTCGAAAGTTTATACCCTGCAGGGGTGTCCCAACTTAGCCCATGATAAGCTCTCGTGATCAAAGAAGGATATTCCTTCTCCCGGGAAGACCCGATCAGTCTCGGAATCCCGTTTACAAGACATTTCGACAATGGTAAAGCAAGACCAGCAAAGCCGCCCGATGCTCCGACAATCCCGATAGGAGCTACACATATCTCGTTCTCAGGGCAACACCGGATAAGTCAAGCTACGAGTAAAACCAGACCTCGAGTTTTCCCGAGGTGACCCCGCAGGCTGCTCGGTTCGGACCAGCACTTAGAGAAGCACTGGCTCGGGGGGGCTAAAATAAAGATGACCCTTGGGTTAATTACTCCCAAGGGAAAGGTAATAGGTGGTAGGAAAATGGTAAAACCAGTGTTGGGCCTTGCTAGAGGAGTTTTATTCAAAGCGAACTATCAAGGGGGTCCCATAAATCACCCAACCGCGTTAGGGACGCAAAATCCGGGACCATAATACCGATATGACGGAAACTAGGGCGGCAAGAGTGGAACAAAACACCAGGCATAAGGTCGAGCCTTCCACCCTTTACCAAGTATATAGATGCATTAATTAAATAAGAGATATTGTGATATCCCAACATAATCCTGTCCAACATGGAGCAATCTTCAACTTCACCTGCAACTAGCAATGCTATAAGAGGGGCGGAGCAAAGCGGTAACATAGCCAAGCAACAGTTTGCTAGGAAGGGCAAAAAAAAGGTTAGAGGCTGACATGGCAAATTGGGAGGCTTGAAGAACAAGTGATAGTTAGTGCAGCAAAGCGATAGAACGAAGCAACTAGCATAGCAATGATAGTAGTGAGATCCAGGGTAGCGGTTATCTTGCTTGAAATCCCGCAAGGAAGAAGAACGAGTCCATTGAGAAGATGAACGGATGAAGCCGAGCTAAGCGTAGACGAACGAATCCTCACGATCACAACGAAACAGGAACTATCGAGAAGAAGCACACAACATGGTAAACACACCACACATATACATGACATGATGCTCAACCAAGTATGATGCAAGACAAGACTACATGAAGCTACTCATGGCAAGAGATGATGCATACAAGAGCAACACATCAAAGCAAGTTTAAATGAGGCTGGAAATAACATATAACAATTCCGATAAGTCCTCATATGCAAATTTTGAAATAGGTCCAGATCTGAATAAACCTTATGTTCAAGTTGTTAAACAGCAAGTTAAGATGCACCAAGATGATCGAGATTCTAGTCAAGTTTCATATAAAGTTCATTTAATTCGGAGCTACGGCCTAGAAGATATGAGCAAAACAAGTTAACATGGCATTTGATGCAAAATACATACAAACATCAAGCAAACACCTCAAAACAAGGAAGCAACATGATAATATGAAACTTCATACAAAATCAAGCAAGTTTCATATAGAACACACTCAAAACGGAGCAACGGTTCAACACATACACTCTATACAAGTTTAAAGGACAAGTTGTCCAAAACAGCAACTAGGCATCTAGCAAGCATCAAAACAATATGATACAGCATCTCAACATGAAAACAAAAGGCATGGGCACGAAGTACAGGTAAAGCATGGCAAAACATGAACACTGAGCTATCTCCAGAAATCAATAGAACATGCTCAAAAGGACATGGCAAGATTGCAAATTATAACAGTTTCATACTTAGCAGAAATAACATCAGGTTGCAATGTTTAGAGTTATCAAACAACATGCTACAGGAACTTATCATGGCAAACAAAGGCATGGCTTGAACCTACTAATTGCAAAAGTCCCTTACTGACCTAAGTCCCGGTGACGGACGACGGCGCCCGAGGCGGCGGAGCGGGGAACGGCGGCAGGGTCCGCGGATGGCATCGGGGAGCTACGGTGAAGCTCGCCGGTGAGGCAGCGGAGGCGCGGGGGTCGCCGGCGGCGAGGGTCGACAGAGGCGGCGTGGAGAAGAGGGAGCCGGGCGGCACAGGGGTGCAGGGAATCTCGGGCCCGATCGCGGCCCGGGGCGGGCCTGCCGTGGGCCGGGCGGGCCGCGGCGTCGTGGGGAGAGAGAGGAGGCCGGTGGGGACACGTGGCACCGTGCGGTTGGTCGGGGGCGGCGGAGCGGACATGTCCGGCGGTGGGAGGATGTGTCCGGCGGCGCGAGGAAGAGGAAGGCTAGGGTTTGGACTGCGAAAAAATCGGGGAGGGGCACATATTTATAGGTAGGAGGAGTTTGGAGACTCCAAATGGGGAGCGGTTTTCGCCCACACGATCGTGGTCGAATGACCAAGAGCATGGAGGGGGTTTGGATGGGCTCATGGGATGTGGTGAAGAGGGGTTGGGCTGCAAAGAGAGAGGGATTTCGGGCTACGCGGTTAACCGTTGGGGCATCAAACGACCTCCAAATGGCACGAAATTTGACGGGCGGTCTACCGGTGCTAGACCAAGGCCACTCGGCAAACCTCAGTCCATTCCGAGAACATTTTTATCCCGCTCACGAAACAAGGTCTGAGAGGTGCGACGGGCGCGTGCAAGTGTGTCTGTGCTCAGAACGGACAACGGAGAGAACCGGGAGAACCCGAACGGATGCATGTTTTGAAAAACATGCAGATGAAATGCATATGATGACATGGCAAAATGCAACACGCAAGCAAATGACATGGCAACAACGACGAATAAACTGAAGACACCTGGCGCATCGAATCCGAGGCGTTACACAATATCACCAGACCCAGGAAACACGGCCACACCTCTAGCAGACTCTAGCCCTACTACACTAGCCATCTCTGATGCCTCAATTCAGCGGACCCCAGATGCCGCAAATAGTATGATGATGCTATTTGACATAGCACCACCTCTACGTCGCAAAACCCCCATTCCAGCAAAGAGTACACCAAATCCAGTTGCCAAATCCCTTTTCGAACGAGAGAGAGCCCCAATTGCAGCAAATAGGACTCATGTTCCAGTTCTTCCCAGTTTACAAGACGAAGCTTATATTGTTGTCAGGAACTTTGTGCGCATCTTTCCTTCATGGAAAGATTATACCACAGACAAAGAACAATTCCCAATCTTCCTTCACAACTTACGCGTAAGTAATGTACTAATGTTATTCATGGTAATTACTGCATATGTTTCTGCTGACAAAAGACACAAGATTTCATTCTTTTAAATAGGCGAGGACCAAATTGGATTGTCAAGACGAGCAAGGGTTGGTTGCACTTTTCAAGAACTCGTTGATGATGTATCATTCCTACCTGAGGCAAGCACACTTCAATGGCAAGCCTCTAAACGTAATTTATGTAAAGTCTCCGATGCTACATTTATCAGACAGTGGCTGGAATAATCTTGTTACATATTGGTATCGTCTGCAGCGTAAGGTACTGCCTATGATATCACATCACAATTTGAACTACATTTATGCATGTGCCTTGACGTCTCACTTGTACAAAAGCTGTTTATAGAAGAACATTCATTCTCAAGGGACCACAGAATCTCGCAACTATACTGCACACTGCATTACTCTTGTGAGTACCTCTTGCCCTATATGACCATACTTACTTTCATAACTAGTTGATTATGTAGCATCACTGCACATGTTAGCCTCGTTATCATCCATTTGGTGGACATTATAAGATCCGTATGGACTCAAACATAATTGTAGAACCAACCCAATGCTTTTGAAGAGATTTAGCTCTGCAGTCCTCTTGTAAGGACTGAATGTCATCTATCACTGTACTTACATTAATAGCTACTCCCTCTGTCCCATAATATAAGAACGTTTTGTAGAGTACACCAATGTTCAAAATAGTCGCATTCTGCATCTTATCTCCCTCGCCCACCATTTACCAAAAAATATCAGATCTATTTAATCTTACCAAAAAGTTGAATACACAGACAATGCCAGTGCAGAAGTGTAGCCCATTGCTCTTGTTAGTACATTTTGTCCTGTAACGCTTTTACTTCCAGGGATTGGTAGTTGATTATGTAGCATCAATCTACATCTTATCTTCATTATCCTCTATCCCTTCCAGTATTATCATATCTATAATTACTCTCTACAAAATCTAGAGTACAGGCAATGCTTATGAAGAAGATTTTGTGGTGAAATTCTTGAGTTATCCTTCCCTTGGCATGGAGAATGGCATTATAAAGCCGGTGTTAACTGTTAATGTAAGTCAGTCCTTCTAAAGCCTTTATCCTCAACTGTTGTTTAATTTGCCCATACTCCCTATTGTTAACTACTGTTTAGTTTGTTGTTTCTATCAAAATGCATGTTCGCAACAACCATAAGTTCCATGTTTTACATGTAAAACCAAATTCCTTATTCATACCATGCACATTACTCAATACTCCCTATATGTATGCTTCTTTTTGTGGATCTATAATCCAGTGTGTGGTGAAGCAGCCCACGTTTGCACCTTGTCATCTCCTGTTTTATCTTACTGATGTGGCTGATGATATGAACAACATGCCATGCACATTAACCAAAATAGATACAATGATTGTATTTGCCCTTCATGTATGCTTGTTATGTTGACATGGTAATCCAGTGTGTGGTGAAGCTCCCCGCATTATGAACAATGCCAAATATTTTGAACTTACTCTTTATTTTCTAATTTGAAATTGGATGGAATTAACAGCACAATTATCATCTTTATTTATACACGTGCAAACATGTCATCTCTTTGCTTGTTTTAGGGTGATATGCCTAATGGCATGCACAAGTCTGCTGAAGGCTGTGAGACAAACCCAACATATATTGTAGAAAAGAAGGCAAAACATCTTGAAGATAGTGAGACAACCCCAAAGTCTTGTCTTGATGCAGTGTTCAAGATACTTGAGATTAGCAGTTAGACAAGCTCACAGAACTCGCTGTCGGAATCAGTTCGACTTCTTCAGTTCTAAGTTCTAGCAGAAAGGCGTTTTTTAACTCAATTTGACTTGAAGTCCTATCTCTAAGAAAGATTGTGGAGAACACCAATGAAAACCTCATTGCTAAACAGCTACACCTGGAAGCTATGACCAACATGCTAGGCCGGTCTCACAGCCTTGCTCAGCAGCTTGCGCAGCAGTTCCCATGCAAGGCTAACCTTTATTGAACTGTCTTGGAAGTGGTCTTCGTTCAGTATTATTTTGTTATGTTGCAATGGCGCCCGGTTTTTGTAATCTGCTTCTTCGTTATGCTTTATGATCACTGGTGGCGAACTTCGGTGCCCAGTGGATGTAATATACCATAAATCCTTTATTTTATAGTGTAGGTTTATTCTAAGTTACTATGCCATAATTTCTTTATTGTATAGAGTAGGTTTGTTCTTAATTCCTACTAGTTACTGCCATATCGCTAACTAAAAAAATGGAGAAAATCTGATGTAGTCGACCAGTCCAAAACATTCACCTCTAACTGGCCTGCTTTTTAGTGGGCCAAAATTGGGCCAGGCTGCAACTTTCTTGGGCCTGAAAGGCTATTGGGGCCTTCACACTTTGCGACATGCCCACAACTTACACGGGCCTATATTCGGCCCAAAGTTTAGTGGGCCTTTCGTGGACCCAGCGCTTACTTGGGCCCATGTAGCTTTGGGCCATTAATAGGCTGACTATTCTGCTGGCCTGTTACGGCCCAGAAGAAACCATGGGCCTTTAGCACGCCGAAGGGCATGTTGGGCCTCAATTTTCACTAGTCGTCGATGGGACTTTAGTAGGCTGAAATGTAGACCGGGCCTTTTTTGGACCAGTTATATGACGTGTCATTACCAGGCCGAAACATATCTCGGGCCTTAGTTGGCCCACTGATATCATGGGCCTTTAAGAGTCCGAAAGCTTAGTAGAGGTATCAACGGGCCGAATTATACGAAAGGCCTTTAATAGGCCCAAAGTCACGTTGGGCTGAATTGTTGCCACCTTTATCATGGACCGTTAGAGGGCCGAATGTCGTGTCGAACCATATATGGCACATGGGCAGCATGGGCAATTCCCAAGCCGAAGGACACATCGGGCTAAAATGGGCCCATGTCTACATCGGGCCTCTCACATGCCGTAATGTCACTGGGCTGTAATTGGGCCAAATATTCAGCGAACAATTAACGGGCCAGATCTGGCTTCGGGCCGTAAATGGGCCATGTTAAAACAGGCCGTGATTGGGCTGGCCCACTAGTACCTGAGTAAATACTATGGGCCTTTGAATGGGCCGGTGTTTTAACCTATATGGGCCTTGGTTGGGCCCTTCCATGTGTCGACATATCATAGGCATGTCTCCTCCATTGGACGGACGACATCTGGCCCACCGAGGAGCCGACACATGTTTCCTCCGGCCAATGATGATTTTACACATGGATAATCCCCACTGGTCTGGGCAGTTAACAGGTTATCGGATCCAAACTGGAACCCGATAGCTTAATAGTGACCCGTTACGGTGGATGCCACATGTCGGTGACCCTTGAAAAAAGAACTTCCATGACGCGGCATTTATCGTCATGGAAGTGGACACTTCCGTGATGATAATTTTGGTAATGTCATGGAATACTTCTACGACAACACAAGTATGACTACCTTTATTTTGTAATAAAATCGTCATGGATGTACATGAATGACAAAAAACATGACCTACTGTGACAAACACGTATCATCACGGAAGTGTATTTTTTTGTAGCGCAAACAGTTAATTGAACTGAACTGTATGCCCTGCATCGCACATGCAACTAAAATCTGAACCGTGTTTGATGCATCCATCATCGCAAGCGTTTTGCACCTTTTTTGATGGGTTTTTTACACCATCGTTTGTGATTATTGCATCGCACACAGTTTCGTAGAAGGGTCTCTAATCATAGTGTCGCATTAGCACAACATCATGCAGTAGTGCCTATTGAAACTCTAGGAGGTCCTCCTCCACCTAAAGGTGATCCCATGTGTGAATTAAAACAATTGCCAGACACTTTGAAATATGCTTACCTTGATGAGAAAAAGATATATCAGGTTATTATTAGTGCTAACCTTCCAGAACATGAAGGAGAACGATTATTGAAAATTCTGAAGAAGCACCAAGCTGCTATTGGGTATACTCTTGATGATCTTAATGATTAGTCCCACTCACTGTCAGCACAAGATTAATATGGAACTTGATGCTAAACCCATTGTTGATCACCAACGATGTTTGAATCCTAAGATGAAAGAAGTGGTAAAAACAAAAATATTAAAGCTTCTTGAAGCAGGTATAATCTATCCCATAGCTGATAGTAGACGGGTAAGTCCTGTTCATTGTGTCCCTAAGAAGGGAGGTATTACTGTTGTTCCCAATGACAAAAATGAGCTTATCCCACAAAGAATTGTCACTGGCTATATAATGGTAATTCATTTTAGAAAAATAAATAAAGCAACTAGAGAAGATCATTGCCCTCTGCCTTTTATTGATCAAATGTTAGAAATACTATCTCTCACTTTTGCTTTCTTGATGGATATTCTGGTTTTTCTCAAGTACCCATTTCACAACCGGATCCAGAGAAAACCACCTTTACTTGCCCTTTTGGAAATTATGCTTATAGACGTATGTCTTTTGATTTATGCAATGCACCTTCTACCTTTCAAAGTTGTATGACTGTTATATTCTCTGATTTTTGTGAATAGTTTGTTGAGGTTTTCGTGGATGATTTTTCTGTTTATGGAACTTCTTTTGATGATTGCTTAAGCAACCTTGATCGAGTCTTGGAGGGGATGTGACCAAACTAATCTTCTCTTGAATTGGGAGATGCTACTTTATGGTTAATGAAGGTATTGTCTTGGGGCACAAAAGCTCTGAATGAGGTATTGAGGTGGATAAAGCTAAATTTGATGCAATTGAGAAAATACCATGTCCTAAAGATATTAAAGGTATTCGTAGTTTCCTTGGTCATGCTAGTTTCTATAGGAGATTTATTAAATACTTCTCTAAAATTTCTAGGCCTATTACAACTCTTTTACAAAAGGATGTTCCATTTGTTTTTGATGATGATTGTGTAGAAGCCTTTGAAACACTTAAGAAAGCCTTAACTTCTGCACCTATAGTACAACCACCTGATTGGAACTTGCCTTTTGAAATTATGTGTGATGCTAGTTATTATGCTGTTCGTGATGTTCTAGGATAGAGAGTTGATAAGAAATTAAATCTTATTCATTATGCTTGTAAAACTCTAGACAGTGCTCAACAAAATTATGCTACTACCAAAAAAGAATTTTTAGCAATTGTGTTTGCTTGTGATAAATTCAGATCTTATATTGTTGATTCTAAAGTAACTATTCACACTGATCATGCTGCTATAAAATATCTTATGGAAAAGAAAGATTCTAAACCTAATCGTTATGTGGGTTCTTTTTCTACAAGAATTTGATTTACATATTATTGATAGAACAGGAGCTGAGAACCCCGTAGCTGATAACTTGTCTAGGTTAGAAAATATTCTTGATGACCCACTACCTATTGATGATAGCTTTCATGATGAACAACTTGCTTCAATAAATGTTTCTCATAATACTCCTTGGTATACTCACTATGCTAATTACGTTGTTGCTAAATATATACTACCTAGTTTCACATACCAACAAAAGAAAAATTCTTCTATGATTTAGGACATTACTTTTGGGATGACCCATACCTATATAAAGAAGGAGTAGATGGTATTATTAGACGTTGTGTACCTTAGCATGAACGGGAAGAAATCCTATGGAAATGTCACTCCGAAGCTTATGGAGAACATCATGCGGGAGAAAGAACTGCTCACAAGGTATTGCAATCTGGTTTTTATTGGCCTACTCTCTTCAAGGATGCATGTAAGTTTGTTTTATCTTGTGATGAATGTCAAAGAATTGGTAATATTGGTAAGTGTCAAGAAATGCTTATGGATTATTCACTTGTTGTTGAACCATTTGATGTTTGGGATTTTGATTATATGGGACATTTTCCTTCCTCTAATGGGTATATACATATTTTGGTTGTTGTTGATTATGTTGCTAAGTGTGTAGAAGCTATTCCAACTAGTAGTGTTGATCATAATACTTCCATTAAAATGCTTAAAGAAGTTATTTTCCCAAGGTTTGGAGTCCCTAGATATTTAATGACTGATGGTGGTTCACACTTTATTCATGGTGCTTTTCGTAAAATGATTGCTAAATATGATGTTAACCATAGAATTGCATCATCCTGTCATCCTAAATCTAGTGGTCAAGTTGAACTTAGCAATATAGAAATAAAAATAACATTACAAAAAAACTGTTAATAGGTCCCGAAAGAATTGGTCTAAGAAATTAGATAATGCACTTTGGGCCTACAGAACATCTTATAAAAATCCTATTGGTATGTCTCCCTATAAAATGGTTTATGGAAAAGCTTTTCATTTTCCTCTTGAGTTAGAACATAAACATACTATACATTCTCAAAGAACTTGTCCTTGGAGGAGCTCGGAGTGGCCATGGTGATGTAGATCTATCAGAAAACAGTAAGTAAGAAGAACAAAAGATTTCTTAGTGATGCGGGGGTCAATACGTTCGGGGGGGTATATAAAGATTTTTTTATCTTGGGAACCAAGCAAAACGAGGGGAAACCGGAGTCAGGAAGGTTCCCTAGGTGGGCACAACCCACCTGGGCGCGCCAGGCAAGGCAGGCGCGCCGTAGTGTCTTGTACCCTCCTCGGTTGCCTTCCGGGTTGTTTCTTATTTTCATATTTTTTGTAATATTCCAAAACTGATAGAATTTTCCTTGCAGATTTGTCTGAGTCTGTTTACTTACCGTATCAGGTACCTTGTCTTTTTCAGGATTCTGGAGTGTTCCATAAGGTTTCTTTTATGTGTTCCTCTGGTGTCATGGTTTGAATAATATTGCTTTCAACATTAATAGGCGTACCTGATATATAATGCTCAATTCTTTGCCTGTTGACAACCTTCGGGTTAGTACCTTCATCACTATTTATTTAGAGAGAATTTTTCCTGCAAAGAATCTGAAACGAAAGTTGTACAAAAGAACATATTTTCCAACCTTAAATTCCCGCTTTTGGATTCTTTTATCATGCCATCTTTTAACCTTTTCTTTAAACAATTTGGATTTTTCGTAAGCTTGGGTTCTCCATTTATCTAGTGAGCTTATATCAAATAACCTATTTTCACTGGCAAGTTTGAAATCATAGTTGAGTTCTTTGAGAATGTATTGTATTGTATTGTTGCCATCGAGGATAAAAAGATGGGGTTTATATCATATTGCTTGAGTTTATCCCTCTACATCATGTCATCTTTCTTAATGCGTTACTTCATTCTTATGAACTTAATACTCTAGATGCATGCTGGATAGCGGTCGATGTGTGGAGCAATAGTAGTAGATCTAGAATCGTTTCGGTCTACTTGACACGGACGTGATGCCTATGTTCATGATCATTGCCTTAGATGTCATCATAATTATGCACTTTTCTATCAATTGCTCAGCAGTAATTTGTTCACCCACCATAATACATGCTATCTCGAGAGAAGCCACTAGTGAAACCTATGGACCCCGGGTCTCTTTTCCATTATATTGCATCTGTTTTTATATTGTTGAATCTCGTTTACTATTTTGCAATCTTTACTTTCCAATCTATACAACAAAAATACCAAAAATATTTACTTTATTATCTTTATCAGATCTCACTTTTGCGAGTGACCGTGAAGGGATTGACAACCCCTTTATCGTGTTGGTTGCAAGGTTCTTGATTGTTTGTGCAGGTATTCGGTGACTTGTGCGTCGTCTCCTACTGGATTGATACCTTGGTTCTCAAAACTGAGGGAAATACTTATGCTACTTTGCTGCATCACCCTTTCCTCTTCAAGGGAAAAACCAATGGAAGCTCAAGAGGTAGCAATCTGGCGCTATTGCCGGGGAGATCTACGCCAAGTCAAGCCATACCAGGTACCCATCATAAACTCTTCTCCCTTGCATTACATTATTTGCCATTCGCCTCTCATTTACCTCTCCCCCACTTCTAAAACGATTTTCGAAAACCTTTGCCTTTTCTTTTCCCCTCTTCCATTCGCCTCTTTTCACTTGCCTCGTGTGTGCTCGTTAGTTAGTGCGGTTTGTTGCCATCATGTCTGAAACTGGGGAGGTTATCATTGAAAAAGATAGTAGTAATGATGGGGGAAACCTTGATGCTTTTGATAATCCTCATGAACAACCTACTATTTTACACACTAAAAAGTTCCAGATTGGTAGTGGTAACATTATTGGAAAAGGAGTTATTCAAGATTTCTTTACTTGTGCCGGTGCTTTGCCCACTATGGGTGGGTCTATTCTTCATAGAACTAGTAGTCTTGCGGATACTATATCTTTGCTCGTAGTTGAACTTGAAAGACAATTTATCCACATGCATCCTTGCATACAAAGGATTTTTCTAAAGTTTTCTAATATTGAGCATTCTTCTGTTAAGCGAGCGACTACTCTCTTTTTAGCACATGAGTTCAGATTTATAATGAAAGATGCCAATGAAATTTTTGCGCATTATAGGGTGGACACCGATCGTCCTCCCATAGAAGCGATTCTTTTTAATCAAGAACACATAATGCGTTTACGATCTTTAGATCATGTTGCTTATAATGAAAATCTTAGAAAGAGTGTTCCTACCGATGTTCTAGTTGATAGGATTTCTGAACTTAATGATAATTTTTCTATTCATAACAATGGGTTGGGTTTTCCTCTTTAACAAAGGTTCATGACTTTTTGCCAAAAGAATGCTTATAATGATGAATTGGTTGTGCAATATGAAGGGCCAAAGGAGGAACCAATTCCTCCCGAGCTTGATCTTGGGGACTTTTGTCCCTTTAAATTTAGCCCTTTTGATTACTTTTGCTTGCCACAAAGAAAACTTGCTGCAGAACATAGGGAGTATGAGATGAGTTTTCGCGATTTGCCTTATCAATATTATGGCAATACCTAGATCTATTCTTGTTTTTATGCCTAGCTAGGGGTGTTAAACGATAGCGCTTGTTGGGAGGCAACCCAATTTTATTTTTGTTCTTTAGTTTTGCTCCTGTTTAGTAATAAATAATTCATCTAGCCTCTGGTTAGATGTGGTTTTATGTTTTAATTACTATTTGTGCCAAGTAGAACCTTTGGGAAGACTTGGGTGAAGTCTTTGTGATCTTGCTGTAAAAAACAGAAACTTTTGCGCTCACGAGAATAGCTTTCATTTTTTACAAAAGAGTGCTTTTAGGTCGATTTTTTTGCATATGATTAATATACAAATTACTGACGTTTGCCAATTTATTTAAGAATTTTTAGAGTTACATAAGTATACTAAAGTCACAGATTGCTACAGACTGTTCTGTTTTTGATAGACTGTATTTTTCGTGTGTTGTTTGCTTATTTTGATGAATCTATGAGTAGTATCGGGGGGTTTGAACCATAGAGAAGTTAGTATGCAGTAGGTTTAACACCAATATAAATAAAGAATGAGTTCATTACAGTACCTTAAAGTGATGGTTTATTTTCTTATACAAACGGAGCTCATGAGATTTTCTGTTGAAGTTTTGTGTTGTGAAGTTTTCAAGTTTTTGGGTAAAGATTTGATGGATTTGGACTAAGGAGTGGAAAGAACCTAAGCTTCGGGATGCCCAAGGCACCCCAAGGTAAAATTCAAGGATAACCAAAATCCTAAGTTTGGGGATGCCCCGGAAGGCATCCCTTTTTTCGTCTTCGTCTATCGGTAACTTTACTTGAGGCTATATTTTTTATTCACCACATGATATGTGTTTTGCTTGGAGCGTCTTGTATGATTTGAGTCTTTGCTTTCTATTTTACCACAATCATCATTGCTGTACACACCTTTTGGGAGAGTGACGCATGAATCAAAATTTATTAGAATACTCTATGTGCTTCACTTATATCTTTTGAGATAGACAATATTGCTCTAGTGCTTCACTTATATCTTATTAGAGCACGGCGGTGGTTTTATTTTACAGAAACTGTTGATCTCTCATGCTTCACTTATATTATTTTAAGAGTCCTTTAACACAGCATGGTAATTTGCTTTGGTAATAAAATTAGTCCTAATATGATGGGCATCCAAGATGGGTATAATAAAAACTTTCATATAAAGTGTGTTGAATACTATTATAAGTTTGATTCTTTATGATTGTTTTGAGATATGAAGATGGTGATATTAAAGTCATGCTAGTAGAGTAGTTGTGAATTTGAGAGATACTTGTGTTGAAGTTTGTGATTCCCGTAGCATGCACATATGGTGAATCGTTATGTGATGAAGTTTGAGCATGATTTATTTATTGATTGTCTTCCTTATGAGTGGCAGTCGGGGACGAGGGATGGTCTTTTCCTACCAATATATCTCCCTAGGAGCATGAGCGTAGTACTTCGTTTCGATAACTAATAGATTTATGCAATAAGTATGTGAGTTCTTTATGACTAATGTTGAGTCCATGGATTATACGCACTCTCACCCTTCCACCATTGCTAGCCTCTCTAATACTCTCTGTTGGAAAAGGCAATGCCTAGGAGGCGCTTAGGCACGCCTAGGCTCTAGGCAATGGACAAACGCCTTGCCTAGGGCATAAATGGAGGTCTAGGCAGGGTAAGCAAGGAATTGCCTATGCAAGCAAGAAATCATGCCACATACTGCACTAATATGCCAAATGGGTTATATTCCAATGGTAGTAGATGGTAGTTAACTTATTTATAGGCCCTAAACTAATATCAACACCCAAAATAATCACAAATACACTACGAATAAAAACTATATTACCGCCTAGGGCGCTTAGGCACTGCCTAGGCACTAGGTAAAGGCCAACCGCTTTGCTTACGCCTACCGCTTTTTCCAACCTTGCTAATACTGTGCAACTTTCGCCGGTATCATACACGCACCATATACCTTCGTCAAAACAACCACCATACCTACCTATTATGGCATTTCCATAGCCATTCCGAGATATATTGCCATGCAAATTTCCACCATTCCGTTTATTATGACACGCTCCATCATTGTCATATTGCCTAGCATGATCATGTAGTTGACATCGTATTTGTGGCAAAGCCACCGTTCATAATTTTTCATACATGTCACTCTTGAATCATTGCACATCCCGGTACACTACCGGAGGCATTCATATAGAGTCATATTTTGTTCTAGGTATTGAGTTGTAATTCTTGAGTTGTAAGTAAATAAAAGTGTGATGATCTTCATTATTAGAGCATTGTCCCAGTGAGGAAAGGATGATGGAGACTATGATTCCCCCACAAGTCGGGATGAGACTACGGACTAAAAAAAGAGGCCATAAAAAAAGAGAAAGGCCCAAATAAAAAAATGAGAGAAAAAGAGAGAAGGGGCAGTGCTATTATCCTTTTACCACACTTGTGCTTCAAATTAGCACCATGATCTTCATGATAGAGAGTCTCCTATGCTGTCACTTTCATATACTAGTGGGAATTTTTCATTATAGAACTTGGCTTGTATATTCCAATGATGGGCTTCCTCAAAAGTGCCCTAGGTCTTGTTAGAATAAATCCGAGGCATACCGTTGATCATCCGAGGACCAAGCAATCACATGAGCACGACACCAAGATTTGTTAACGAGGTTCACCGATATGGCTACATCCCCGGGGCTTGACTACGGGCGCTCCTCCCTATGACACCGTCACAATACCGCACACCAGCCACCCGGGCGCCGGCATACGCTGCCGGCTCCCCCTTGCGCGCCTGTGCTATTATGTTGGCATAGGTTACATCGTGTGTGTCATGCCCAATATGCGACCCTATCCAAAAGGAACTCGAAGGTCCCACCAAGGATAGACCCGCATATTGAAACGCTTTTGCAAGGTGGATATCATTACATCAACATTACATAATAGATGGGGATACATACATAAGGCATACAATGCCACACATATACAACATCATCATACATAAGATCAACATCCGTCTAAGGATGAATCACAAACAGAAACTCAAATGACATCCACCCTGCTAGCCCAGGCTGTCGACCTGGAACCTATCCCCTGATCGAAGAAGAAGCAGAAGAAGAACTCCAATACAAGCAAACATCGCTCTTGTGTCACGATCATCGCAAAACCTGTACCTGCAACTGTTGTTGTAGTAATCTGTGAGCCACGAGGACTCAGCAATCCCATTATCATGGGTATCAAGACTAGCAAAGCTTAAAGGGAAAGGAAGGGGTAAAGTGGTGAGGCTGCAACAGTGACTAAGCATATATGGTGGCTACCATACGCAAATAAGAGCGAGAAGAGATCAAAAGGAACGGTCGTGAAACTTGCAATGATCAAGAAGTGATCCTGAACTCCTACTTACGTCAATCATAACCCAGAAACCGTGTTCACTTCCCGGACTCCGCCGAGAAGAGACCATCACGGCTACACACACGGTTGATGCGTTTTAATTCGGATCTGGTGTCAAGTTATCTACAACTGGACACTAACAAATTCCCATCTGCCTATAACCGCAGGCACGGCTTTCGAAAGGTTATACCCTGCAGGGGTGTCCCAACTTAGCCCATGACAAGCTCTCGCGATAAATGAAGGAATAGACCTTCTCCCAGGAAGACCCGATCAGACTCGGAATCCCGGTTTACAAGACATTTCGACAATGGTAAAACAAGACCAGCAAGACCGCCCGCTGTGCCGACAAATCCTGATAGGAGCTGCACATATCTCGTTCTCAGGGCACACCGGATGAGCAAGACAACGGGTTGCCATAGACCCTGATTGCCCAGGGGGCACCGGACATTGCTCGGTTTGGACCAACACTTAGACAAGCACTGCCCCGGGGGGGGAGGCTAAAATAAAGATGACCCTCGGGCTCCAGAAACCAAAGGGAAAAAGGGCTAGGTGAGGCAAATGGTAAAACCAATGTTGGGCCTTGCTGGAGGAGTTTTATTCAAAGCGAACTGTCAAGGGGGTCCCATAAATCACCCGACCGCATAAGGAACGCAAAATCCGGGAACATAACACCGGTATGACGGAAACTAGGGCGGCAAGAGTGGAACAAAACACCAGGCATAAGGCCGAGCCTTCCACCCTTTACCAAATATATAGATGCATTAAATAATATAACAGATATTGTGATATCCCAGCCAAAATCCTGTCCACCATGGAGAAATCTTCAACTTCACCTGCAACTAGCAACGCTATAAGAGGGCTGAGCAAAGAGGTAACATAGCCAATCAATGGTTTGCATAGGTAAGGTGTCAAAGGTTAGAGGTTCATGGCAACAAGGGATGGCTCGATAAACAGATGATAGGTAGCACAGCAAAGCGATAGAACGAAGCAACTAGCATAGCAATGATAGTAGTGAGATCCAGGGTAGCGGTCATCTTGCTTGAGATCCCGCTAGGAAGAAGAACAAGTCCACGAAGAAGACAAGCGGACGTAGTCGAACGAATCCTCACAATCGCAACATTACCGGAACTAAGAAGCAACACCGGAAAGAAACAAACAACACGGTAAACACACAAGCATAATCATGGCATGATGCACAATCAAGTATGATGCATGTCCGGTTTAAAGAGGCATGGCATGGCAAAGTGCAACAAACAACACTACAAATTAAGTGGCGCTCAATATGCAACGAGTTGCATATTGACGAAACACCACATGCAATTATTTAGTTTATCTCGGTTATGTACCCAACAATATTAAATGTTATTAGCATAGCAAGGGGGTGAAACATAAGAAAGTCATCTATTGAGGCAAATTTAAATGAGGCCGGAACAACAAACAACAATTCCGGAAAATCTCCATATGCACATTTTAGATTCGGTACTGTTCTGCCCTAAACACAATTTTATTGTTGTTAAACAGGAAAATAAAGTGGACCATGTTAAACTAGGCATTTTTCCACCCCAAATACATATAAAGTTTATTAAATTCGGAGCTACGGTTATTTAGTTATGAAATAAATCATTTTAGCATGGCATTTAAGCAAAATAAATACAAACAGCATGTTAAACATTTGAAACATGGATGAAAATGGCATATTATTAATCTACACAATTTTTTGAGCATTTTACATATAAAACATTTTAATCCGATGCACGGTTTATTAGTTATTAAATGCATGAAGAACAGGGGGTTTTCTGCAAAACTGCACTCTCTGGAAATTAGCTAAATTCGCAGCGTATGAAAAAAACCACATGGGCCGAATCTGGGCGGACTGGGCCAACAGAGAGGTGCTGGGGGAGGCATCTCACCATGGGCCTTGGCCCGGTCGGTGGAGATGGCCGAAGCAGGCCGGATCTGGTGCGACTGGGCCGCGGGGCACGCTGGGCGGAGGAGGGGCGCGCTGGGCCGCGGTCAACGCGCGTTTGGACCGGTCGAGCTCCTCTCGCTCGATGCAGGGAAGCTGCAGGCGGCGCCTGGAGGTCGACGGCGAGAGGGGAACCGCGGGGAAGGCGAGGGACGGCCGGAGGAGTGCGGGATGGGGCGGATCCCGGCCGGATACATCCGTTCCGGGTGGCGGCGGCGGCAGAACGACTCTGGCGAGGTTCCTGGAGAGAGAGAGAGAGATCTGAGAGAGAGAGAGAGAGAAACAAGAGGGAGAGGGGCGACAGGGAGGCGCGACCTGAACGGAGGTGGTCGGCGACGGCGAAGCCCGGCGGGGTTCCGGTGGCGCGCGCCGGCGCGAGGCAGCGACAAGGCGGCGGAGGCGCGGGGCGGCGGGGCTGGCGAACGGGAGGAGGAGGCGAGGC